>NC_080539.1:361332739-361472739 GCF_028640845.1 Ahaetulla prasina
CAGTGACTTTTATAACTTTGAACAGTCACTAAATGGATGATTGTTAAATCGAGGACTACCTGTACAGTAAGAATCTGGGTTAACAATTGCTTTGTTTGCATAATATATGACTGAACCACAAGTGCCCTTTGCTTAAACAATTGATATAACAACAGATTTCTTTTGACATCATTGCTCATAATTCCATTTTCTTTATTTTAGTTGTTGTGAGACACCCAAGTTATGGGTAGCTGAGCATCATATAAATTTGAAACAGAAATAAAGTGGAGAATGCTCATTTGGAAACTACCTCTTCTGCCCTTCTCAGTGCACATTATGGATCTATTTTTTTCCTCCTTTGTTTTGGTGTCTTGAAATCCATGTCCTAATAAATGGGGATTCCTGATTTCTTGATGTACCCATCTGTGAAATGGGTATATCCTCTTTCTGGATGGCCCAGTGTGGAAAGCCCTGTTGTAGAGTAGCAGCCATTGGAGTCTTTTTTCTTCATCTCCTACTTGCAGGGGAATGGACCTCTTGGTTCAATGTTGACCATCCTGGAGGCGAAGGGGATTTCGAGACGCTGGAGGCCATCCGGTTCTACTACCCCGAGCGCATTTGTGCCCGGCCCCTCTCTATCCAAGCCCGCACCACTAAGTGGGAGCTGCCCAAGGAAGTGGGGGAAGTCGTGCGCTTCAGTCCCCAAGAAGGCTTCCATTGCCTCAACAAAGAGCAGCCCAGCAATAGGACCTGCTCTAACTATCATGTTCGATTCCTCTGCCCTGTGGGTAAGTGTGAAATAACAATTTATCGGTGGAACTACTTGCCTCCAGAAGTTGTGTGTGCTCCAATACTGGAAGTTTCTCCTTAACTGGACAACCATTTGTCTGAAATGGTATAGGAACCTCCAAACGTTGTGGGAGCTCCAACGCTGGAGATTTTTAAGAACAGACTGGACAATTATTTGTCTGAAATGCTATAGGGTTTCTGCTTGTGCAGGAGGTTGGACTAGAAGACCTCCAAGGTCCCTTCAGATGGTGGGATTCAAAATTTTTTACTACCGGGTCGGTGGGCGTGGCTTGGTGGGCGTGGCAGGGAAAGGATATTGTAAAATCTCCATTTTCACCCCACTCCAGGGGAAGGATACTGCAAAATCTCCATTTCAACCCCAACCCACTCTAGGGGAAGGAAAGGACACTGTAAAATCTCCATTCCCGCCCTACCCCACTAACCTGCTTTCCAGCTCCCTGTGCAGGGCAACAAAAGAAGATCCAGCCAATCAGCTGGGACTCGATCAGCTGGGACTTGGGAGGCAGCGAATAGATGGGGGTGGGGCCAGTCAGAGATGATACTTGCCAGTTCTCCGAACTCCTCAAAATTTCCGCTACCGGTTCTCTAGAACTGGTCAGATCCTGTTGAAAACCACCTCTGGTCCCTTCCTATTCTGTTATTAAAGATCTCCTGCTGGAGCAGAGGGTTGGACTAGAAGACCTCCAAGGTCCCTTTCAATTTGAAGTAGAAAAATGTGGGTTAGACAGCACCACCACCAGATGGTTTCGTAACTGGCTGACCAACTGCACTCAGCGTGTAGTCCTCAATGGAACTACATCCACATGGAGGGAAGTATGCAGTGGAGTACCCCAAGGCTCTGTTTTAGGCCCAGTAGTCTTCAACATCTTCATCATTCACTTGGACAAGAGGATAGATGGGGAACTCATCAAATTTGCAGATGACACCAAGCTGGCACGAATAGCCAACACTCCAGAAGATAGGCTCAAGATACAGAAGGATCTTGACAGACTTGAACATTGGGTGCTATCTAACAAAATGAAATTCAACAGTGAAAAAAGTAAGGTTCTACATTTGGGCAAAACCCCCCAAAATGCACCAGTACCGTATATGTGGTACCTTGCTCAATAGTAGTAACTGTGAGATGGATCTTGGAGTCCTAGTGGACAACCATTTAGATATGAGCCAGCAGTGTGCTCCAGCTGCTAAAAAAGCCAACACAGTTCTGGGCTGCATAAACAGAGGGATAGAAAAAGCTCACGTGAAGTGTTAGTGCCACTTTATAATGCCTTGGTAAGGCCACACTTGGAATACTGCATTCAATTTTGGTCGCCACGATGTAAAAAAGATGTTGAGACTCTAGAAGGAGTGCAAAGAAGAGCAACAAAGATGATTAGGGGACTGGAGGCTAAAACATATGAAGAACGGTTGCAGGAACTGGGTACGTCTAGTTTAATGAAAAGAAGAACTAGGGAAGACATGATAACAGTGTTCCAATATCTCAGGGGTTGCCACAAAGAAGAGGGAGTCAAAATATTCTCCAAAGCACCTGAGGGTAGAACAAGAGGGTGGAAACTAATCAAGGAGAGAAGCAACTTAGAACTAAGTAGAAATTTCCTGACAGTTAGAACAATTAATGAGTGGAACAGCTTGCCTCCAGAAGTTGTGAATGCTCCAACACTGGAAATTTTTAAGAAAATGTTGGATAGCCATTTGTCTGAAATGGTGTAGAGTTTTCTGCCTGGGCAGGGGGTTGGAGTAGAAGACCTCCAAGGTCCCTTCCAACTCTGTTATTATGTTATGTTAACTCTGTTATTCTGTCATTCTGTTTGGTTTGTATGGCCATGGTATAAAAAGTATGAAAAAATCTAGGCTTTCTTGACCAGCCCATGATATTGACAAGTCAACTGATGACAGTCATTTAATTAGTCTTGTTATTAGTTCCCCAAATTCTGGCAACTCAGAGAGATCTGAAGGTACAGACATTTTTAAAAGCAGTTTTTGAACATTAAATTACCTACAAGCATCCCACTTTTTCTTGGATCCATGATGACAGCCAAATGTACCTCCTTCCTAATGGTAGTTAGGTAGTTGCCCCCAAAATAAACAAAGAAATATGGGTGAAGACCTCTTAGTTTTTTATTTGTACCCAAAGAAACAAACAATATATCTAGCCTGCATTCCTTTCAATAAATAGTTCTCCTTCATACTTCTTTGTAAAGCTCACATTGCCTTCAGAGCCAAAAATAGAAGCTAAATCAATACGGTTTTTAGCAATTTTATTTTTTGATGCTCTTAATGATACCCGTGATTTTTTTTTATTGTTATTTTTTGTATTGAGTGATTTTTGATGGGGGGAGAGAGGTTGGGACTTTTAACTTTGTAAGCCATCCAGAGATATAGCAGTCAGATAGACAGCAAGAATAATAATAAAATAATAAAATAAATAATAGATAAAGTAAAAATAAAAATAAAAACAATAAAATAAATAAAATAAAAAATAAAATAAAAACAAAAAATAAAACACGATAAAATAAAAATAATAAACAAAATAACAAAATAATATAATAATATAATAAAACAAATAAATGATAAAATAAATAAAATTAAATTAAAAAATGATAAGATAAATAAGATAAAATAAAATAATGCAATTGGATTCTAGGTCTCCACGAAAGAAGACATCTTCAACATAACATAATCTCAAAAGAAAAACCTTGGTCATCACTTGTAAATGTGATGGTTTGATGCCCAAACCATCAGATTTCTAGACACAATTCACTTCCTGAGTTTCTTTTCCGCTTAATTTTCTGTTCTACCCAACAGATCCTGTGCAGAAGCCGGGATGGTCAAGTTGGTCTCCCTGGAGTCCCTGTTCCCAGACAGCATGTGGCCTCAGCGGCACCCAAACCAGACACCGGACCTGTCTGAAGAACTCTGCACCAGTGCCGGGACAGCTGTCAAAATGCCCTGGGAAATCCTTGGAACGTCGGACCTGCAGATCTGAGCCCTGCCAAGGTTCGTTTTGGCCCTCAACCTACTTTAATTTCTTACTGGGGTCAGGGTGGAGAACATGGGGATCTGGTGGCAATTAAGATATTTCGGCTCATTTCGGACAAAGAATTTAGACAAAGTTTGTCCAAAAGGTGCTTTTTTGAAGACTTTTTAGAACGGGGTCTCCAACCTTGGTCCCTTTAAGACTTGTGGACTTCAACTCCCAGAGTCCCTCAGCCAGCAAAGCTGGCTGAGGAACTCTGGGAGTTGAAGTCCACAAGTCTTAAAGGGACCAAGGTTGGAGACCCCTGTTCTAGACAGCCGCCTCTTGAAAAAAGCATCTTTGGGACAACCATGACCTAGATGACTGAGGATCTCCGCAGACATTTAGACCAAGTTTGTATGGTTGTTTTTTTTTATTGCCAAAATGAAGAAATATTTCATTAAAGACTCTTCCCTCCCCTCCTTTTTATTTCACCCCCTAGACATTTTCTGACCCTCATCCTGTCTCTGAATCCCAATACTTTCTTTTGTGCCCTCTGGTCAGTTTTGACTCCTGGCGACTGCCTGGACAAGTCCCTGGAGTTTTCTTGGCAAGATTTTGCAAGGGGTTTGCCATTGTCTCGTTGCTAAGGCCAAGAGAGAATGACTGGCCCAAGGTCACCCAGCCGGCTTTGGGCCTAGGGCAGGACTAGAATTCACAGACTCCAAGTTTCTAACCTGATGCATTAACCACGACACCAAATTAGCTCTCAAGGTCTGAAATGCCATCTAGATTATTTTTTTCTCTGTGAAGCCGCTGACATTTTTCAAGACAGGAGAACTCGCTCCTTGCCTGGGCAGTGAACACAGCTGTACCACGCCCGGGCCTGGGGTCAAGACATCACCTGCAAGGAATGTTAGCAATGGCCTTGCGGTCTCCAAAGGGCCAGAGAGCTTCTGTTTTTATGGGCAAAGCAATTCCTTTTTAATGAACATCATCCCTACCAAGGTTTTTTGCCAAGTACGTTTTTGGGCAAGTATTAAACATTTTTGTCCAGAAGGTCTGACACTCGATCCTTTGTTCTGATGGGGCTAAGAGGTGAATTTGACCCTAAGTACATACACATCTATCAACTTTGTCTAAATTCTTTGTCAAAAAAAATAGAATAGAATTTTATTGTGTGATTGGACACACAAGGAATTTGTCTTGGTGCATATGCTCTCAGTGTACATAAAAGAAAAATAAAAAATAATGATTCAAAATATCAGCCCGGCACAGTGTTGTTGTGTTTTTTGAGGTTGGTGATGGGAATTCCAGGGATGGCAGCTGACTTGTGATGCCCAATGAGGTGTTCCAAGTGAGAAAAGCATGTGCCACTAACAATAAAAAATTGAACAAATAAAAGTTTTTCCCATTGCTGCCCTGTATGATTTACTACTCAGTCTTTCTTCCTTCTAAACCTCTGGAGGACGAGGGGTTTAATCCTGCCAGTGTGTTTATTTTAGTTTATTAGATTTTTATCTCACTTTTATTACTTTATCAATTTTAATTTGCCCAAGAAAGCAACCATACCTACTACTTCTTTTTTCCTCAACAACAACCCTGTGTGATGGGTTGGGCTAAAAGAGAGTGACTAACCAAAATCCTGCTATATTTCTGTAATGTAGCCAGTACGGAAGTGGATTTGCAGCACAACAACATTGCAAAAAACAGCTGTGTTAATCAAAAATGACGGAGTAGTTATATAGCGGACGCTTTTTAATAAAATGTGGTGCTCAGAAAAGGTGCTACTAGACTGATTTGAGGTGATTTGAGGCCAGTCTCTCTCTCTCTCCGAGACTAATCTACATTATTGGATTAAATGAGGGACACAGTGGCTCAGTGGCTAAGACACTTCATCTGTTCGAATCCCTAGTGCCGCGTAATGGGGTGAGCTCCCGTTACTTGTCCCAGCTTCTGCCAACCTAGCTGTTTGAAAGCACATAAAAAATGCAAGTAGAAAAATAGGGACCACCTTTGGTGGGAAGGTAACAGCGATCCGTGCGCTTTTGGTGTTTAGTCATGCTGGCCACATGACCACAGAAACGTCTTCGGACAGCGCTGGCTCTTCGGCTTTGAAATGGAGATGAGCACTGCCCCCTGGAGTCAGGAACGACTAGCACATATGTGCGAGGGGAACCTTTACCTTTACCTTTAAAGGTAAAAATTAGAAAGAATATTAATTAACCCTGCAGTTCCTAGAGCTAAAATGGTATATGGATCTAATGAATAAAGAAGTATCATTTTGCCAAAATGTATTTATTCCTATTTATTTGCTTCCTCTTCCTAAATTTATTTTAAATGGTTTTTTAAAAATACCTAACGTATCTTACATTCTTCTTACGTGCTGTGTTTTGTGGACTTAAGAGCTCGTCCCTTCCTCTTTTCCTACAGTCGCCGTCATTTTTGCTACTACATTATAATCTTGCTCTTCAGCCTTAAAAAAAGCCTGCCAGAGGGGCATGCAAAAGCCATGATTAAAGTACCTCCTGCTTTTAGACTTATTCAAGAAAACTCCCAACTCAAAAGGAAATGGAATAGGGAGGATAGAAGAAAAAAGAAACAGAGTCGAGCACTCATTCCTCATTACGATTTTGTACTCCTGCTTCTTCTCTACTCAAAAGTTGGTGCTAAATGTTCCTCTCTTTTGCTATTCCAATTTATCTCTCCAATGTATATCTATAAAGGGACAAAACTATATAAATAAAAAAAAATTATATAAATAAACACTTTGGAAAAAGGACAAAGAGGAGCTAACTAAGATGATTAAGGGCCTGGAGACAAAAGCATACGAAGAACAGTTGCAGGAATTGGGTATGGCCAATCTAGAGAAAAGAAGGACTAGGGGTGACATGATATATTCCAGTATTTGAAGGGCTGCCACAAAGAGGAGGGGGGGTGTCAACTTATTTTCCAAAGCACCAGAAGGCAAGACGAGAAACAATGGATGGAAACTAATCAAGTAGAGAAGCAACCTGGAATTAAGGAGAAACTTCCTAATAGTGAGAACAATTAACCAGTGAAACAAGCTTGCCTTTACAAGTTGTAGGTGCTCCATCACTGGAGGCTTTTAAGAAGAGACTGGACAGATACTTGTCTGAAATGGTATAGGGTCTCCTGCTTGAGCAGGGAGCTGGACTAGAAGACCTCCAAGGTCCCTTCCAGCTCTATTCTGATTGATTGAAAAGCGGGTACAACTCTCCAGTGGCATTTAATAACTTGATGGGCAGGCAGACATTCTTTTAGGGAAAAACTCCAGCATTTTCTCTGTTCAAAATATGGGACTGGGGCTTTGGACTGGAGAAGCAGGCCAACTGCTCGTCTCTTTTTGCTTACCTTCTCAGGCGCAAGAATTGCTGTTCTAAAATTGGTTGGAAGAGACGTTGAACTTTTACCTGGTTTAACGCACATGATTTTATTTTATTTTTGCATAAGTTATAGAATAAATTCCTAACAAAAAAAAGAAACCAGAAGAAGTGTTTGTGGTTTGGGAGCAGAGGCTGGAGAGGAAGGAGAAGAAAAAAACTGGATTTTTGTTAACAGTTCCAAAAGAGCTTTGCCAATGCAAGTCAGGGCAGGGTGCCTAAAAGCACCTTAATGTTCATGCTTTAAGAGGCAACTGTTCCTTGTGCCAAGAGATCTGACCTTCCAAAATAATCCTCACCTCCTTCCTTGAGGTTGGGATTAAAATCTGAAGAACATCAGTATAATATGCATTCGCAAAAATTATAATAAACAGGTTTTTTTTAGTGATGGGTACCCATGGACCTCTGTTTTGTTTAAGAGAAGTACACGTATACACAAAAATAGCATGGTATTATACGAAGACACACCTCAACCAAAACTCTTTCATGGGATTACTAAATAAATGGGCACAAAGGTGATTCCCGAGTTTTTTTGTTCACAGATTTTGAAGCATAAACATATGCATGTCTTCACAGGCATACAAGCTACAAGTAGTCCTTAACTTATGACCACAATTGATCCCAAAATGCTCAACTGCTAAGTGAGAAATTTGTTAAGTGAGTTTTGCCCCATTTTATGACTTTTGTTGCCACATTTGTTAAGTGAATCACTGCTGTTGTTAAATTAGTAACCCGGTTGTTAAATGAATCTGGCTTCCCCATTGACTTTGCTTGTCAGAAAGTCGCACAAGGGGATCACATGACCCTGGGACACTGCAACCGTCATAAATGTGAATCAGTTGTCAAGCATCCGAATGTTAATCAGGTGACCATGGGGCTGCTACAATGGTTGTAAGTGTGAAAAATGGTCATATGTCACTTTTTTCATCGCTGTTGTAACTTTGAACGGTCATTAAATGAACTGATGCAAGTGGAGAACTACCTGTATTGATTGGCAATAGAAGAGACATATGCAGCTCAAGGTTGAACCCTAGTTGGGTTGCTTCTTGCTGAGGTTTCATTACCCAACTAGGTAACATCACCACTGCCACCACTGATGATGTTACCTAGTAGGGTAATAAAACGTTTGCAAGAAAACAACCCTGCTCAGAGAGCACCAAAGCTGTTGATTTCCAGAGGCCACAGTCCAAGTAAAAATACGTAGGGCTGATGTCAGCTATGCCAGTTTCAGAAACTCTTAGATAGGTTGTTCCATGAAGGCAAATGCACAATTGATTATTCATGCCAGTGGCTTCTCTCGCCCTCAGAACTCAAATGGAGCCAGTGGAGTGCCTGGAGTCCTTGCTCAAAAACATGCGGCAGTGGCGGGAAGCAAGTGCGGCGTCGAAGTTGTCAAAAAACTAAGCACTCGTATTGTGTGGGGCGTCCCTTGGAGGTGAAGCTATGCGCCAACATACCTTGTCCAGGTAATGAACCACTCTGGCTGTGTTTAACCTTTCTTCAATAGTTATGTGACTCGTATGCGTACTAAAAAGCAGAGACATCACCCTGCCAGCAAAAGTGTGTATAGTCAAGGCTATGGTTTTCCCAGTTGCAATGTATGGCTGTGAAAGTTGGACCATAAGAAAGGCTGAGCGCCAAAGAATTGAGGCCTTTGAACTCTGGTGCTGGAGAAGACTCCTGCGAGTCCCTTGGACTGCAAGGTGATCAAACCAGTCAGTCCTAAAGGAGATCAACTGTGACTGCTCTTTAGAAGGCCAGATCCTGAAGATGAAACTCAAATACTTTGGCCACCTAATGAGGAGGAAGGACTCCCTGGAGAAGAGCCTAATGCTGGGAAAGATTGAGGGCAAAAAAAGAAGGGGATGACAGAGAACAAGGTGGCTGGATGGAGCCACTGAAGCAGTAGGTGTGAGCTTAAATGGACTCCAGAGGATGGTAGAGGACAGGAAGGCCTGGAGGAACATTGTCCATATGGTCGCGATGGATTGGACACGACTTTGCAACTAACAACAACAACAATGCATATTTTTGTGGCCCTCGCTGTCCCTGCCACAAATTCTTAAAGGCAACATTTCTGTTAATCTGCATGTCGAACACTGAATTTAGAATTTGGAGGATGAAGACTGTTGGAAGAAATGTCCATCTGGGTTCAGTTCCAGGTAGGGAGAAAGACACTGGAAACATGGAGACTGCTTGAAAAGATAGTTTAATGGTGGACAGGACCAGTGGTGGGATTCAGCCAGTTCGCACCACTTCGGGAGAACCGGTTGTTAACTTTCTGAGCAGTTTGGCAAACTGGTTATTGGAAGAAATCATTAGGGCAGAGAACCAGTTGTTAAATGATTTTAATCCCACCACTGGACAGGACCACATGGTTTTCAGGTCCTGGGCAAAAAAGGCACATGGGTGAGAGAGAGAGAGAGAGATTTATATCCTCTGTTGGGCTTTGAATCTGAGCTTGTATTCTGATTGGTTGTCAGACTCCCATGGGGCAATGCAGGGGTAACTTTGTAGGTTGTCTTTTGAGTCCCAGACTTAGTTGAGCCTTGCTGGGTGATGCAATCTCCCCAGGTGCCATGTGGTGAGTTCTGTTGCTAGATGGGTGGAGGGCTAATCCTATCTTTGTTGAATCTTGGGTGAGGGCATTTGCTTATGAATAGACCTAGCTATCTCTTTATCTCTTAAGTGCTGACATCTGCTGTGGGCTATTGAAAGTGTGGGGGCTATTAAGAGTGAGTCTGCTTCCTGCCTAAAAAAACCATGTTTCTCCATTTTTCATCCAGGGAGGTATAATATTCTGCCTTTTTAATATTTCCTAGAATATTTCATTCTTCTAGGAGAGGGGTGGGTGCTAACTTCCTACAATACCAAAGGAGGGAAGTGAGCAGTGGTGAAATCCAAATTTTTTTACTACCGGTTCTGTGGGTGTGGTTTGGTGGGCATGGTAGGTGTGGCTTGGTGGGCGTAGCAGGGGAAGGATACTGCAAAATCTCCATTCCCACTCAACTCCTGGGGGAAGGATATTGCAAATTCTCCATTCCCTCCCCACTCTAGGGCCAACCATAGGTGGTATTAGCCGGTTCTCCGAACTACTCAAAATTTCCGCTACCAGTTCTCCAAACTGCTCAAAATTTACACTACTGGTTCTCCAGAACCCTTCAGAACCTGCTGGATTTCACCCCTGGAAGCGAGGACTTTTCTAATAAATCTTAGAAGAGATTAAGAAGTTGCTTAACAACTCATGAGGATACAGGCCCAATTAGCCAGAGGAGTCCTAACAGCAGGGAAGGTTCACGGGTCCCAAATTCAGTTCACCAGAAAGCTGGGAAAAGAGGGCAACTCTTAAAGGCCTTTTTTCCACTCCCCCACCCTTCGGAATTCTCACCTTGATTCCGGGGAATAATTAGCAAGGGGAAATCAGTGTTTATATTTCTGCTCATTGCGAAGGAAGAGATTACAAGCACACAATGGCAAATACACCTTGAAAGGCCTGCCTTGGGGCCAGCAAGCTTAGGTCCTCCTGGCTGCTTAGGATACAAAAGGAGGATCATGGCAATTTCAGATAGCAGCACAAGCTGGGCCTGGATGCTAATGAACTAATCATGATTACACAGCTGAGCTGATTTACAGCTTTCAGGGAAGCATAGCCTGTACGCAAAAGAAAAGCAATTTGGGAAGAGTTTTTCCTCCCTGAACGGTTTTTCCTCCCTGAACAGTTTTTCCCCCCTCAACGGGAGGAAAAAAATACAAAAAATACGAGTTAGGCATGATAGGCAGCTTTCAGCTTTGGCTGAAGAAAGGTACCCCAGCCAGTGGTGGGTTTCAAGTTTTTTTACTACCGGTTCTGTGGGCCTGGCTTGGTGCTCGTGGCAGGGGAAGGATACTGTAAAATCTCCATTCCCACTCCAATCCAGGGGAAGGTAATTGCAAAATCCCCATTTCCTCCTGATCAGCTGGGACCTGGGAGGCAGAGAATAGATGGGGGCAGGGCCAGTCAGAATTTTTACTACCAGTTGTCCGAACTACTCAAAATGTACCCTACCAGTTGTCCAGAACTGGTCAGAACCTGCTGAAACCCACCTCTGGGTCCCAGCATTCTCTATTTTGCAGCATTTGCTAACTCACTGCTCACTCCAGGAGCTCGAATCTGATAGGGACTCAAGGGTGACTCAGCTTTCCATCCTTCCGAGATGGATAAAATGAGGAGCCAGATTGTTCGGGGCAATAATGTTGACTCTGTAAAACTGCTTAGAGAGGGCTGTAAAAGCACTGTGAAGTGGTATATAAACCTAAGTTCTTTTGCCTTTGCTATCATCCATACTTTTTGGAAGCCCCTCCCTCAAAATTGCTTGCATCTCTTGTAAAAACATAGCAGACCTCAATTCCACTAATATAGCAGAACCCCTAACCATAATCTTTGAAAAAGCTTTCACGACCAGTTCTCTTCCCAAACTTTGGTCACTAGCCATGGTCATCCCTGTCTTCAAAAAAGGAGACCCCAGCCTAGTTGAAAATTACAGTCCAATCTGTCTATGCTGCGTCACCTGCAAAGTAATGGAATCCATTACCCTCCACCTAGAAACAAACAACCTACTCTCTAATAAACAATTTGGTTTCAGGAAAAAATTATCATGTAACTTACAACTTCTTCACTGCAAAAACGTATGGACTACAAATCTTGATCAGGGCAAAGCAATAGATGCAATCTACATAGACTTCTGCAAAGCTTTTGCCTCAGTAGTAAATGATAAACTTCTCCTGAAACTAAAATCCTATGGCATTTCAGGACCCCTCCACAATTGGATAACAGCTTGCCTGTCAAACAGACAACAAGTGGTCAAAATTGGCAATGCTCTGTCAGATCCTGTTCCTGTCAAGTGGCGTTCCCCAAGGCAGCGTTCTTGGACCAACACTCTTCATATTATACATTAATGATCTCTGTGACCATATTACAAGTAATTGTGTTCTTTTTGCTGATGATGTCAAACTATTTAACACCACCAACAATACAACTATCCTTCAAAAAGACCTTGACTTTGTATCTGAATGATCTAAAACTTGGCAACTCCAAATCTCAACCAGCAGATGCTCAGTCTTACATATTGGAAAAAAGAACCTAAACACTAAGTACAACTTGATGGACATTACCTTACAGATGACCCCCATCCTGTTAAAGACCTTGGAGTTTTCATATCAAATGATTTAAGTGCCAAAGCCCACTGTAACTACATCGCAAAAAAGGCTTTAAGAGTTGTAAACCTAATCTTGCGTAGCTTTTTTTCCAAAAACACTACACTACTAACCAGAGCATATAAAACATTTGCTAGACCAATTCTTGAATACAGCTCGACTGTCTGGAACCCATACCACATTTCTGACATCAATACAATTGAGCATATCCAGAAATATTTTACAAGAAGAGTTCTCCACTCCTCTGAATACAACAAAATACTTATGCACCAGACTTGAATTCCTGGGTTTAGAAAATTTAGAACTACTCCGCCTTTGATATGACCTGTGTTTAACTGATAGAATTGTCTATTACAATGTCCTTCATGTCTAAGACTACTTCAGCTTCAATTGCAACAATACACGAGCACACAATAGATTTAAGCTTAATGTTAACCGCTCCAATCTTGATTGCAGAAAATATGACTTCAGTAACAGAGTTGTTAATGCTTGGAATAAACTACCTGACTCTGTGGTCTCTTCCCAAAATCCCCAAAGCTTCAACCAAAAACTGTCTACTATTGACCTCACCCCATTTCCAAGAGGTCTGTAAGGGGTGTGCATAAGAGCACAAACGTGCCTACCGTTCCTGTCCTATTTTTTCCTTTCGTTATATCCAATTAATATAGTTATTACATACTCATACTTATATATATGGTTATATATTGTATAGTTATTACATGCTTATGCTTATACATACTGTGTAACAAATAAAAATAAATAAAAAATAAATAAAAAATTCCTTATAAATCCTTGTTGGAAGAAATATCCATCTGATTCAGTTCCAAGCTTGGTGAAAGACACTGGAAATATGGAGGCTGATTGGAAAGATGGTTTAATGAAGAAGCAGAACCACATGGGTGGTTGAAAGTGGTGGGGGGTATTTATACCTTCTCTTGGGCTTTGCACTTCAACTTCCTGTTTCTGTGCAAGAACGTGTATTCTATTGGCTGTTGTCAGACTCTCATGGGTCCATGTGCAAATCCTAGGAGTTTGTCTGAGCTAAGCTTGGTTGAAATTTGATAGATGCAATGAAGGGGCTTGTTGGGCAATTCCTATTGTGTCTGAGGGCTAATCCTACCTTTATTCAGACCTTGCTGCAGGGAATTTTTGCCTATGAATAGAGCTACCTAGATCTCAATAAGCTCTTTATCTCTTAAGTGCTGACATCTGCTGAGGGCTATTAAGAAAGGTAGGTAGGCTGCTTTCCAAGAGCACGTTTCTTCATTTCTCATCCAGGGAAATATAATATTCTGCTTTTTTTAATATTTCTCAAAATATTTCATGGTTCTAGGAGATGGATGGGTGCTAACTTTTTACATTCTGTCTTCCTAGCTTGCCAGCTTAACTGTGCCATCGGCATTCCCAACAAGGACTGCGCTGCCTGCATCTGTCCCAACTACACACTCTTGGGCACTGTACGGAGAGCCGATGGGATGCCCCTTGCCGATGCCCAGATATCCTTTGCGGGCCAGCCTCTCGCCCCCTTGGCCCAAAGTGATCGTTGGGGTCAGTTCGCCATCCATGGCATCTGTGTTGGCAATAGCACCAACGTCAGTGCTAAGCTTGAGCGCTTTGCACCAGGTAGTGCCTCAGCTGTTGTCAATGGCTCTGGGACCTCTTTGGTGGAGATCATACTCCACAGACTGGGTAAGTGCAATATGGAGCCAGGCTGGGTGGGTGGGAAAATTGTGGTCATAAGTCGAGGACTCCCAGTCCCTGATCTGCAGGCTGATGGAAGCCTCTCCCAATAATATATGGGAAGATTGCTTTACTGTGCAGCTTCCACCCACCCTATAGATTAGAATAGAATAGAATAACAGAGTTGGAAGGGACCTTGTGTTGTGACCCAGGCCCAAGTAGGTAATAGGAAACTCAGTCAGTGTAAAAACAAAAAAAGTTTATTAGAACAGCTGAGAATTAATTCATTCTCAGCATAGTCCAACTAAACCAAAGCAAATTCCTCCCAACACAAATTCCTCAGTCCTATCACCAGCCTTGGTCCAATTAGGCAAACTGCCAAAGGCCTTTCGTGGCAAAAGTTCAGAAGACACCAATAAGAAACAAATTCAACAAGACAAAGCTTGTTGTCTTCCGGCAAAGAGCCCAAACGCCATTGCTGGTCTGTTTTAAGCCTTATGGGAGGGGCCAATCATCTCTTGGCCCTACTCCTGAGTCGTCCTCTTTGCTTCAGCTGCTCTTGCCTTCTGGCAGCTCTTCTCATGCGTGCATTAGGAACAGGCTCCTCCTGTTCCTCTGCCTCACTACTATCAGTCTCTCGAAGCTCTGGAGTCCGCACCACACTCCCTGATGGCCCTGGCCCCACTTCTGCCTCTGACGCAGAGTCCTCATCTGGGCCTTCCCCAGCCTCCAGGACTGGCCCATGTTCTTCCTCAGCCTCATCACTGTCTGACTCCATTGCCAGCTCTGCAGGCTGCTGGCGGACCACAACATCTTGGAGGTTCTGCTTAGGCAGGAAACCCTATACCAGTGATGGCAAACCTTTTCGGCACCAAGTGCCAAAAGGGGAACACTTTGCGCATTGGCACGCACCAATCAGCTGGCTAGTGCACATGCTTATGTTGGAAAATGGAAGACCAGCTCTTCTGGTTTCTGGCACTGACGCAAGCACAAAGGCCAGCTGATCGTCACGTGCGCATGCATGCCAGGAACACGGAAGAGGAACAGGCACCACTGTGCATGCCCAGGCAACATGGCTCCATGTGCCACTTCAGGCACGTGTGCCATAGGTTCGCCATCACGGCCCTATACCATTTCAGACAAATGGTTATCCAATCTCTTCTTAAAATCTTCCAGTGTTGGAGAATTCACAATTGCATTTACAATTTATATTAATTGGTTCCAGATTTTGATAAAGGGCTAAATCAGTGATGAAATGTAACATTTGTTACTACTGGTTCTGTGGGTGTGGCTGGGGAGGTTAATCTGACTGGGTGGGTGCAGCCAACTTTTTTTTTTTACTTTTAAAAGTATTTTTCTTACAACCTCTTCGTCCAAAGAGGTTATAAAAAAAATGCTTTTAAAAGGCTCCTCTGGCGATCCCAGCTGAGTTGCCTGATCGTCAGAGGCTTTTCTTTTAAAAGCATTTTTTTTTTGCCTTTAAAAGAAAAAAAGCCCCTGATGATCAGGCAACTCAGCTGGGATGGACAGAGGAACCTTTTAAAAGCATTTTTTTACAACTTCTTTGTCTGAAGAAGTAAAAGTAAAAAAGTAAAGTAAAAAGAAACCTCTGATGATCGCGCAGCTCAGCTAGGCATGTGGAGAGGCAGGGATTTTTGCTACCGCTTCTCCAAACCACCACCGCCATTGCTACCGGATCAGGTGATCTGGTCCGAACTGGGAGCATTTCACCCCTGGGCTAAACCTATGGGTCTAATTAATGATTATTTATTTGAATTATTTTTATCTTATCTGTTATGATTTATAAATAATTCAAGGCAGCAAACATACCTAATACTCCTTCCTCCTCTTATTTTCCCCATAACAACAACCCTGGGGGTCAGGCTGGGCTGAGAGAACGCGACTGGCCCAAAGTCACTCAGTTGTTTTTTCGTGTCTAAGGCAGGACTAGAACTCACAGTCTCCTGGGTCCCAGGCCAGCATCTTCTTAACCACTAATATTCTCTGAATACAAAAAATCAAGACACCACAATCTGGCAGAAAGCTGGAATAGAGACAATAGAGGCAGCACTGGAACCAGAGGTGGGTTTCAGCAGGTTCTGACCAGTTCTGGACAACTGGTAGCGGACATTTTGAGTAGTTCGGAGAACCGGTAGTAAAAATTCTGACTGCCCCCCCCCCATCTATTTGCTGCCTCCCAAGTCCCAGCTGATCGGGAGGAAATGGAGATTTTACAGTATCCTTCCCCTGCCACGCCCACCAAGCCACGTCACGCCCACCAAGCCACGCCTACAGAACCAGTAGTAAAAATTTTTGAAACCCACCACTGACTGGAACTGGTACTGAAGGCAGCAGAGTTTATGTTCAGAGTTGGGTAGAAGGCATTTCAGTTGAACCCTGGGTCAAAGACACTGAACCCGGCTACTGAATTAACCCATTTTTTCAATAGATTGGCCAGTGAGGCAAGCCTAAAAGCCAGCGGAGTTTGTACTTCCTGACCTTGTGAAACAGTATATCGTGTGACCGCATCTGCTAGATGTAAACTTTGTTGTGTAACGCTTCCTTGAAAGTCATAAAAACTGACAAATTACACATGGTTCAATTCTGGAATTAATGTTGGAAATGTCCCATCTAAATTGGAAGTCAGCTAGCCAATTTGGAGGCATAGCAAACCCATAAAACACTGAAGGATGATGAAGGGAAAACTCATCATCCATAAATCGTCTGTTTTGGTGAGACAAATGTACTTTTGTCAGATTAATATTTTTGTTTGTCCTTTCCCTTCCCGCTTTCATTCCCTTCTGTCTTCCCTTCCCTTCCTTCCTTCCTTCCTTCCTTTCCTTCCTTCCTTCCTTCCTTCCTTTCTTTCCTTCCTTCCTTCCTTCCTTCCCTTCCTTCCTTCCTTTCCTTCCTTCCTTTCCTTCCTTCCTTCCTTCCTTTCTTCCTTCCTTTCCTTCCTTCCTTCCTTCCTTCCTTTCCTTCCTTCCTTCCTTCCTTCCTTTCCCTTCCCTTCCCTTCCCTCCCATTCCTTTCCTTTCCTTTCCCATCCATGGCAGAACAACTTTACATGGTGACCAGCCCTGAATCAAAAGTGAGGATGGTTGGAGAAAAAGTGAGGTTGTGCTGCAGTGCTCAAGGCACCCCTGAACCTCAAAAATATTACTGGTGAGTCATGCTGAAGGCATTAAGGAAAAACTCATAGTGGAACCTGAACCAATGTCTGACTCATTCTCTGGGAATAACCGGTTTCCCCAAAAATAAACCCTAGCATGATTTTTCAGGATGCTCGTAATATTATCCCAAAAATAAGCCCCAGTTAAGATCGTCAGTAGAGGGAGGCATTTAGTGCTGTATTTCCCGCAAAATAAGATCTAACTGGAAAATCAGCCATAATGCGTCTTTTGGAGCAAAAATTAATATAAGACCTGGTCTTATTTTGGGGAAAACACGGGTAAAAAGTGATGAAGGGAACAAAACAAAAGGAGTCCTCAACCACTTTCTCTTGCTACTATCATTTTTGCTGTACAGTCCTGTCTTTGTGAAAGGAAGTTGCAACCACAACCTTGGAACTTGCATTACTTGCTCTTGTTTTTAAACAGGAACTTCTTGTGTATTATCCAGCAATAATCCCAACAGACATCCCTGTATGATAAGTCAATGCTGTGCACCATTTTGCAGATGAGAAGGCTGAGGGCTGATGCTGGCAGACAGGAAAAACTGGATCCCTGACAAGGTGGAAGCAAAGTTAAGAGTTTTCTGCATCTCTTTGCTGCCATCTGGTGATCAGCTGTTTTTCTGCAGCCCAGATTTCAGGCTGAGGAAGATTGGCAGGTCTAACGTTTCATGCAAAATTCAAATTTATTTCTTTTTCAAATTTAAACTTGCCATTCTTAATTGAGACTCTCAGATGTTTAAGAGCATCGGATTAGAAAACAAGCAAATAGAGTAAGATCAGGTCAATTAAACATAACTCCAAAACGAACTATTAAAAATTAATGTCAGTCTAGCCTGGCACCTGTCACTCACCTGAGACCCTCTAGTTCAGGGGTTTCCAAACTTGGCAACTTTAAGACTTGTGGACTTCAACTCCCAGAGTTCCTCAGCCAACTTTAATACTATCTTTGCTGGCTGAGGAATTCTGGGAGTTGAAGTCCACAAGTCTTAAAGTTGCCAAGTTTGGAGACCCCTGCTCTAGTCTAAAACAACTTTTCAGTACATGCCAGAAGACATTTGTGGAAACTTGGGACACCCTGATCAATCATTACCTTTGTTGTCTCTGGCGTCAGCCACTTTTGAGTCCAATAAAGTCTGCCAGTAAGAACTGGCCTTTATTTCTCCAAAACCCAGCTAAGTTTTATAGGGCCAAATACATTAAACTATTCCATATAAACTTCTTTGAAAAACAAGGCCATAAAAAGTTGCGATTATACAATTGAGGAACATAGATCAAAGCCTTTTTGAAAATGTCACTGAAATATCCCATGTAAAAAATAAAGGAACTCTTCATGTGTGTGTTTGTGGATACAAGCAGACCAGAAGTGGGTTTCAGCAGGTTCTGACCAGTTCGGGAGAACCGGTAGCGGAAATTTTGAGTCATTCAGAGAACCAGTAAATACCACCTCTGATTGGCCCTGTCCCCATCTATTCTCTGCCTCCAGAGCTGCAGCTGATCGGGAGGAAATGGGGATTTTGCAGTAACCTTCCCCTAGAGTGAGGAGGAAATGGAGATTTTACAGTATCCTTCCCCTGCCATGCCCACCAAACCACGCCCACAGAACCATAGTAAAATTTTTTGAATCCCACCACTGGGCCACTGGGCATCCCACCACTGAAGTAGACACATACACATACACATAAACACACACACACACACAGGATTGCAGAACATTCCAAGTTGTAGGTTGAACTGAGGTAAAAGCAATTTCGAAGCCAGGATAACAAAAGAGAGAAACACCAGGTTCTTTGGCTCCCTTCCCTTTCTGTTCAACCTGCTCTGCCTTATTGCCATATACCACCACTTCAGCAAGCTTTCTGAATTGAATGATGACTCTTTTTTTTTTTTAATCAAAACGAATGGCAGGGTAAGCTAAAGGTGAGGATGATGGGTGGAAATGAGGCTTTATCTAGATATATTTTTTTAGTCTGGAGAACATTAGAGTCCAAGGACCATTTTGGACTTGGGAAGTGAAAAACATCCCGGAGAGCAGCGAATGACACAAGCAGCTTTCACTGCCAAGAATATACATATTCATATAGTCAGTAGGAGCAGAGCTTTTTTTCTATTAGAGTTTACCAATGCAAAGATAAAAGGCTAATACAAATTAAGAAAATTGTAAAAAGTGAAGAAAAAGAAGTGCAAATATATAGAAAATATATATATAAAATACGACTGCCCACGCCCTCTAGACAAGTATAAACTTTAGAAACTTAAAAACCCTCTCTAATATTTCAATAAGGACTCTTCTTCCCATATCACCCTTTATAATAAAAAAATCAAATTATAAAAACTCATAAAGATGCTTTTTTCAAAAGGCAACTGGACTTGGTTTTTCCTTGAAGACATTTCATTTCACATCCAAGAAGCTTCTTCAGTTCTGACTTCAGTGAAACTGAAGAAGCTTCTTGGATGAGAAGCAAAATGTCTTCAAGGAAAAACGAAGTCTACTTGCTTTTTGAAAAAGCACTTTGGGGACAACCATGATCGGGATGGTTGAGAATCTCCATAGACATAAAAACCCATAATTCAGCCCTAATTTGCAAATGTCTATTAAGACTTACCAGAAATAATAACATACTGCATTTTAAACTTAAATCTAATATTATCAGTTTCTCCAAAAAAAAAGGAAAAATTGCTTAAGTAGGAACTCGATTGTGGCAATCCTTACATTTATTTGCCTCATCCTAAAATCTCAGTAGGAGACACAGTGGCTCAGTGGCTAAGACGCTGAGCTTGTCGATCGAAAGGTCGGCAGTTCAGCGGTTCGAATCCCTAGTGCTGCATAACGGGGTGAGCTGCCGTTACTTGTCCCAGCTTCTGCCAACCTAGCAGTTCGAAAGCACGTAAAAATTTTAAATGTATTTTAATTATAGTTCTTAAATTTTAAAGGGTTTTATGTCGGTTTTGACCGTTTTAGTAAATTGGCCAATTAATATATTCGTTTTAAATGTTTTTAAATTTGTTATTTATATTATGTGTACTATTGTGGTTTTTAATATGGCTGTAAACCACCCTGAGTCCTTCGGGAGAAGGGCGGTATAGAAACTGGATTATAAATAAAATAAATAAATAAAAAATGCAAGTAGAAAAATAGGAACCACCTTTGGTGGGAAGGTAACAGCGTTCCGTGGGCCTTTGGCATTTAGTCATGCCAGTCACAGGACCACATAGACATCTTCAGACAGTGCTGGCTCTTCGGTTTTGAAATGGAGATGAGCACTGCCCCCTAGAGTCGGCAACGACTAGCACGTATGTGCGAGGGGAACCTTTTCCTTTAAAATCTCAGTGTGTCGTGCACAAAACAGTGAGAAAAGTTATGGTTTAAGGAAAACTGACTTTTGAAGGTTTGGGGAATGGAAACAGTGAATGGAACTGACCAAGGAAGAAAGTAATTGCTGCCAATTCAAATATAAGTGGTGTTTTTTCTTTCTTTCTGCCTCTCTCCATCCCCTTCTTCTGTTTCTCTAGGTATCACAATGGAACGCTTCTGGACTGGAAAACATACAATTACAGCAGGAGCTTAGTGTTACGTGATTTGAGAACTCACCAAGCTGGCTTATACCACTGCAAAGCCAGCAATGACCACAGTTCAATCAAATCCTCTGCTGCCCATTTGACAGTAATAAGTAAGTAGCTGCTTTTTTTGTGACAGGGCCTTCTGGAAAGATCTGCTTTCGGGATAATGTGGTTTGTTTGAGCTTGGCTCAGTACTGGGTGAACATAGTCATTGTGGTATAATATGAATCATAATGCGTGCCTTATTTATTTTGATTCCTAAAGTTGCCCACCCACCTGCAACTATGGCCAGCTTATAAAGAAAACTCATAATAATTTTTGTGTGTTTGTGCCTTTGAATTCAGGGTTGAATTTTATAGGATTCCCATAAGTCTTCAGATTGAAATCTTTCTCGGTGCTGGGGGTAATATGCAGTATTATATGAAGAATGATTGCAGGAACTGGGTATGTCTAGTTTAATGGAAAGAAGGACTAGGGGAGACATGATAGCAGTGTTCCAATATCTCAGGGATTGCCACAAAGAAGAGAGAGTCAAACTATTCTCCAAAGCACCTGAGGGTAGAACAAGAAGCAATGGGTGGAAACTAATCAAGGAGAGAAGCAACCTAGAACTAAGGAGAAATTTCCTGACAGTTAGAACAATTAATCAGTGGAACAACTTGCCTCCAGAAGTTGTGAATGCTCCAACACTGGAAGTTTTTAAGAAGATGTTGGATAACCATTTGTCTGAAGTGGTGTAGGGTTTCCTGCCTAAGCAGGGGGTTGGACTAGAAGACCTCCAAGGTCCCTTCCAATTCTGTTATTCTGTTCTATTCTATTCAATTACCTTCTCAGGAACAAAAGATGGACTGAGAAGCCTCTCTTCTTTGCCACCTACCTCTTTGTGATATCGCAGCAGCCCCCTTTTGCCTGTTATTCATATCTTCTGCTAAATGCCATGAATCTAGTATATCTGGGTCTTAGCAGGACACCTAATCTCATCCTCTCTTCTTTTTCTACTTTCAGGTCCAGATGTTCCAGCATGTGCAACCCGGCCAGAGGAATACCTCATAAAACTCCCTGATGATTGTTTTCAAGAGGCAACAGGTTCCCACTTTTACAATGTTGGTCATTGCCCCAGTACTCCCTGTGCTGGAAACTCTTCAGATGGGCTGCGGTGCCAAGATGCAACAACTCAGCATTGTTGTGGGACACAACGCATGGAAATGAGAGAGATCCATTGCACTGGTTACATCCTTCCCGTCAAAGTGGTGGCAGAGTGTGGTTGTACCACCTGTACTCGGCCTAAAGTCCTAGTTCGGGGCAAAGCATCAGCCGCTGATGATGGCGAACCTCTCCGCTTTGGTGAGATCTATCTGGGTGCCGAGAAAATTGGCTTCACAGGGTATAAAGGCACATTCACCATAGAGGTGCCCCCCGACACAGAGAGACTTGTGGTCAGGTTTGTGGATCGGCTGCAGAAATTTGTAGACACGGTCAAGGTTTTCCCACTTGACCAACGTGGCGGGGCTGTTTATCAAGAAGTCAAACTGATGAGGAAGAAGAAGCCCGTTGACCTGGCATCAATGGAATCTAATACTATTCCATTGGGAGAAGTATCTGAAGAAAATCCCATTGGGGAGATAGTCATCCCACCTGGATCTTTCTTCAGATCTGATGGGCAGGTCTACAATGGGACCGTCAAGGCAAGCATTACTTTTGTGGACCCACGGGACATTGGTACAGTGAGCACTGCCTCCAGTGATCTGAATTTCATCAATGCCGAAGGAGATCTCTTCCCTCTCAGGACGTATGGCATGTTCTCAATGGATTTCTGGGAAGAAGAAACACACCGGGGCTTAGAAATCGGCCGGGTGGAGATAAAGATGGACACCGACCTCATCAAAACTCCGGAACACACAGAGAAAATGAAACTCTGGTCCCTCAATCCTATAACAGGCCTGTGGGAAGAAGAAGCATCTCTCAAGCTGGCCAAGAAGAAACGCAAGAAACGGGAAGAGAGAAATTTCTTGATTGGTAACTTGGAAGTCCGGGAAAGGCGCCTATTCAATCTGGACGTTGCAGAAAGCCGTCGCTGCTTCGTCAAAGTCAGAACATACATCAATGAAAAGTTCTACCCTAGTGAGCAGCTGGAGGGAGTGGTTGTGACTCTCATCAATCTTGAGCCCAGACCTGGTTATCCTTCTAACCCTCAGGCCTGGGGTCGATTTGACAGTGTGGTGACAGGTCCCAACGGTGCATGTTTACCTGCTTTCTGCGACAGCGAGAGGGCCGATGCCTACACAGCCTATGTCACAGCAACCATGGGAGGAGAGGAGCTGGAGGCTGTTCCTTCAAGCCCAAGGCTCAACCCTCGAGCTATAGGTGTTTCTCAGCCTTACCTCAACAAGCTTGACTACCAGAGAACCGACCATGAGGACCCTGCCCTAAAGAAGACAGCTTTCAGGATCAATCTTGCCAAACCCAACCAGAACAATATCGATGAGACCAATGGGCCCATTTATGCCTATCGAAATCTAAAGGACTGTGATGAGGCTCCTGTCACAGCCAACCACTTCCGATTTTACCGAGTGGAGGTGGACAAGTATGAATATAATGTTGTGCCTTTTAAAGAGACTGACCTGACCACTTGGACGGGAGACTACCTCTCCTGGTGGCCGAACCCTCAAGAATTCCGGGCCTGCTACATCAAAGTGAAGATTAATGGGCCATACGAATACATGGTGAGGTCACGGAATGTGGGTGGCAGTCATCCAATGACTCGGGGACAACTGTATGGCCTAAGAGATTCCCGTAGCATCCAGGACAGTGAGATACATAACAGCTCCGCAGCCTGCGTTGAATTCAAATGCAGCGGGATGTTGTTTGACCAAGGAATGGTGGACAGGACTATAGTATCTGTCATCCCACAAGGAAGCTGCCACCGTACAGCTATCAATAGCTACTTGAGGGAGTATCTAAGCCGTCACCCGCCTCTATTGGAAAATAATGACGCTATGGCTTTCACCATGTTGGCGCCAGTGGATCCCTTGGGGCACAACTATGGCATCTATACCGTGACTGACCAGAACCCACACCTCGCCAAGGAGATTGCAATTGGGCGCTGCTTTGCTGGTGCCTCAGATGGCTTTTCGCGTGAGATGAAGTCCGATCAGGGCACAGCTCTGACTTTTACCTGTTATGAAAAGCCAGTCGGGACAAAGAGCTTTTTCCAACGCCTCCTTGAATCCCCATCCCAGACGCTGACCGAGATGCGTCGGGAGATGAGTGCCAACGAACAACGCCGGGGCCCTTCTCAAGTGGTGGCTTACCCAACTGGATTACGGACCGTGTTTTCGACACAGCGCCGTCCCAGCCGCCGAAGAAGGGTGGGTACTTCTCCGATCCAACAGTGAGCAGCATGAAGAAACATCTGTTACTCTTTGTGATCCAACCGCAGTCTGCAGCTCCTCAGGATGGGTATCTCAGTGGGCGAGACTCACTGCAGCAGGTTTTATTCTCACGACCTTCAGAATTCATCTTAAAATGTACCACATCATAAAGTACATTCTGCCAACCTCCATAATCCAATGTGGTAAATCTCCCTTCCAGGTCCCAATTGTAGACCTGTGGGTCCTGAGACTTCTACACTACTACTATACTACCTGCAGGAGCATTCGTAGAGGGTCAAAGTCAAGATGGCTCCCACCCCTATGCAATTAAAGCCATGCCCCTTTTATTCATATTGTAAAAAGGGTGGAGTTTCAACTGGACAGTCCCACTCACCATCCCGGGTGACCTCTATGCTATTGTACTCTATATTTGTCTCAGGAAAATGGTTTCTCATATAACATTCCTTTTCTGCTCTGCTCACCATTTTTCCTGGATTACAATTTAGCTGCAGCCTGATTCAGAACCGAAGTACTCTTTTGTTTCTACTATTGGCTCATTTCTTTGCCTTCTTTTGCATCACTGCTCAACGGACATCCCTAGAGATTTAACACACACGGAGCATCTCTTGCCTTTGCAGTTTAACAATCTTCCTGTCAGTCCCATGTCACCAACACAAAGCAGCAGTGAAACACTCTACAAGCAGTCCCTAGTTTATGACTGTCTGCTTAGCGATTGTTTGAAGTTGCAATAGCAACAGCAATAGCATTTAGACTTATATACGGCTTCACAATGTTTTACAGCAGGGGTGAAATGCTCCCGGTTCGCACCAGATCGGCCGATCCGGTAGCAATGGCAGCAGGTGGTTCAGAGAACCGGTAGCAAAAATCCCTGCCCTCCCCCACGCCCAGCTGAGCCACGCGATCGTCAGAGCCTTTTTTTTTTACTTTTAAAGGCATTTTTTTAACAACCTCTTTGGCTGAAGAGGCTGTAAAAAAATGATTTTAAAGGGTTAAAACAAGGCTCTGACGATCCCAGCTGAGGTGCCTGATCGTCAGACGCTTTTTTTTTTACTTTTAAAAGCATTTTTTTAACAACCTCTTTGGCTGAAGAGGTTGTAAAAAAATGATTTTAAAGGGTTAAAACAAGGCTCTGACGATCCCAGCTGAGGTGCCTGATCGTCAGACGCTTTTTTTTTAACTTTTAAAAGCATTTTTTAAAAGGTAAAAAAGCTGAAACCTGCTAGGCAAAAAATGGGGGGATGGGGAGTTCATTTGAGAGACAGAAAGAAAGAAAGAAAAGAAAGAAGGAAGGAAGGAAGGAGGGAGGGAGAAAGGGAGGGAGGAAAAAGGAGGGGAAGGAAGGATTACAAACCTGGCACTAGACGCAGCTTCAGAGGATAATCCAGGACTGGAAGGGACCTGGAGGTCATCTAGTCCAACCCTGCTCCAGCAGGACATTGTTAGTGAGTTTCTATCTTTTGATCCCCCAGTCATATAGCCATGCCCACCCAGTCACATGACCCCTCCACCAAGCCACACCCACCAAGCCATGCCCACAGAACCGGTAGGAAAGAAATTTAGATTTCACCACTGCTTTACAGCCCTCTCTAAGCGGTTTACAGAGTCAGCGTACGAACACCACGCCACCACGATGGACCCTGAAAAGGGGAATTAAGACCCAGATTCAAAATTCTAACATCCAGGGCACCCACCACAATTATGTGGCCGCATTTTGGGCCCTTTGCAACTGGCTGGCATTTATGGCCATTTGCAGCGTTCTGTGGTCACATGACCATAATTTACATCCCCACCCCAGGAAACTAGAATTTACTTCCAGGATCCTGCAAACACTCCAATGGGTTCGTTTACAAACCATGGCATTTTCCCGTTATTAAACTCAAATGTCTATTTCTCAGAAAATGTCTAAGTTAATATCAGAACGTATGCATTGTTGGACCATTTCTAAGGTTCTTTTTTGTTGTTCTTGTGTTTTAGTAATGTGGGTAAACGCCGCACAAAAAAATATTCTTATCACATAGCACATACACTGATCTTCTCAGCCTGAGGGTGTCTGGAAAGTGCACAAAAAATCTCCACAGAAAAGTGTTGGAAATTATCCATTTTTCTGTTCTTTGAGGTTCTTTGTTCACTTTTCAGATAACCGCGTGCTGAGAAAAACCAATGTATGTGCTATATGGCAAGAATCTTTTTTGTGTGGTGTTTAATCACACAGCTAAAACACAACAAAAACAAAAAAGAACCTTAATATGGGCCATCACATAATGATACCAAAATTGCCAAAATTTTTGTAATGTTTTATTAACAAATGTATACCTATAATAGGTATTATGGATGGGGATGTGGGAAAGTATAATAAAATATTGAAAAAACACGCTACAATACTTATCCATCCTGCTCTGTTATGTCTTTAGATATGAATAAAATAAGAGAGGGTTGCTAATAAAATTTCATCTTTGGACCATCTTATTTGGAACCAAAAATTTGGGTCCATGTTTGGAATTCAAGATGGAGAATTGAAGGGGCAAGAGGAAAGAAGAAGAGTTTTTCCACAGCAATGGGATGATAAGCATTTCCTTCACAAGAGGTTCCTACTTTTCTGCAGCCAGGAAGCTACGTTAGAGCTCCAAGTTATTTACTGCAAATATATGGTTCTGTTTTATCCACTATTAGTAAACCTGCAGGGATGCGGTGGCTTAGTGGGTAAAACGCTGAACTTGTCAGATCGGCAGTTCAGCGGTTCGAATCCCTATTGCCGTGTAACGGGGTGAGCTCCCATTACTTGTCCCAGCTTCTGCCAACCTAGCAGTTCGAAAGCACGTAAAAAATGCAAGTAGAAAAATAGGTTTGGTGGGAAGGTAACAATGTTCCGTGCACATTTGGCATTGAGTCATGCCAGCTACATGACAACGGAGATATCTTCGGACAGCACTGGCTCTTCAGCTTTGAAATGGAGATGAGCACTGCCCCCTAGAGTCGGGAACGACTAGCACGTATGTGCGAGGGGAACCTTTACCTTTAGTAGACCTGCGTTTAATTTTTTTCCCTCATTTCCTCAAGAAAATTCACTTAACAGCTGTCTCACTTAGCAACAGAAAATTAGGGTTCAGTTTTGGTCGTAAGTCGAGAACTACCTGCATACGTCTAGCTATTGTCGGTCCCCTAGCTTTGTGAGTTTTGTTTCTTTTTGTGAGTTTTTTTTCTTTTTAAAATATTACTCATGGAAAGAAGTCCCAACAGAGAATTGCTCTCTTCCAAAAAACCTGTTTAGGCTACATTTGGAGGAAAAAAGTAAGCGTGGATTGGTTTCAGCTAGACATTTTCCTCCCTGGAAATCCAGCAGAACTGAACACCCCCAGCTCCAAACCAAGGAACGTGCCTGCTTGTCCACCTTTGCCGGGTGGAAGGAATCGAGCTTTACAAGACACCTCTAAGCTCAGAGCCTGTGGTTTGGCATCCTTCGTGCCTCCGTTTCTCCATCCTGCTCTGTTTATCCAGGAGCAGTAATGGGAAAAGCAGGCCAGGGTGTTAAGAGGAAGAAGGCAGCAGATTCCTGGTGCTTGGAAAGCTCTTGAGTTGGCCTCAGCTGCTCTTGTACCTACAATAGCACAAAAGAGGAGAAAGGACCAAAGTTCCATTCCAGCTTCCCCATTGTCCTTGCCAAATGCTAACCGCTATTACCTGCCTTGACATATGGCCTAAATCCAATACAAATGTACAAGTTGTTGGCTGCCTTCTTTGGTTGCTGGCGTTCTTCGTTGCCACAAAGGAACAACAGCTCACCCAGATACCGACAGTGCTTGCTGGTTTCTGAAGGCCAGGTGGTGCTTGCTAGCTGAGAGCAGAGCAAATGTTGCCCTTTTATGTAGCACGGGCAGATATTTCAATGCCCAGGTGTGCAAAGATGCTTTTGGATGCCTCCCTTAGGGGTTTGCTGTGCTTTCTGCCCTTGTCTCTCTTAATAGATAGTCCTTGACTCACAACCAGGTGTTTAGTGACCATTCGAAGTTACACCATCACTGAAAAAAGGGGTTTATAACCAGTCCTCGCACTTACAACCACCACGGCATCCCCACGGTCACATGATCCATGGTCACATGGGTGCTCGGCAACTGCCATGTGTTTACAACTATCGGAAGACATATCCACCTGGTTCAGTTCCAAGCCGGGAGAAAGACACTGGAGACAAAATGGAGGCTGGAGGCTGATTGGAAAGAGGGTCCATTTATTGATGAAGCAGAAGCACATGGGTGGTTCTAGACAGTTGACTGCATGGAGTTGAGAATGAGGGTTATTTATACCTTCTCTTGGGCCTTGCCCTTGAGCTTCCTGTTTCTGGGCAAGAACATATAAAAAAGACTACTTCAGCTTCAATCGCAATATTACAAGAGCAAAAAATAGATTCAAGCTACATGTCAATCGCTTCAAACTTGATTGCAGAAAATATGACTTCTGTAACAGAGTTGTTAATGCTTGGAACTCATTACCTGACTCCATAGTCTCTACTCAAAATCCCAAAATCTTCAACCAAAAACTGTCTACTATTGACCTCACCCCATTCCTGAGAGGACTATAAGGGGCGTGCATAAGAGCACAAATGTGCCTACCGTTCCTGTCCTATTGTTTCCTTTTATCTATGACGTTTGTGTATACTGTTGTGACAAAAATAAATAAATAAATAAATAAATAAAAACATGTACTCTATTGACTGTTGTCAGACTCCCATGGGGCCATATGCAAATCCTAGGACTTTGTCTGGGATACGTTTGGTTGAAGCTTGGGCTGATGCAATGTCCTTAGGAGATTTTGTAATGCAGTAAGCCCTGCTGCTAGATAATCCTATTATGTCCTGGAGGGTCATGTCTTAATTCCATCACTCTGGAGCTGAAGGTCTTTTGTCTTGTAGATAGGCTGGCCCAGTCCTACTGGGGCTGTTAAGAAAGGTGGGGGCTGCTTTCCAAGAGTATGTTTCTCCTTTAGGGAAATATAACAGTCTGCCTTTTTAAAAAATATTTCTCAAAATATTTCAGTCTTCTAGGAGAGGGGTGACTGCTAACTTTGTACACAACAGTTGTGGCATCCTGGATCACATGATTGCCATTTGTGACCTTCCCAGCTGGCTTCCGACAAGCAAAATCAATAGGGGTGGGTGGGGGAAATCAGGTTTGTTTAAGGACCACCTATTCACTTAACAACTGCAGTGATTTTCTTAACTGTGGCAAAACAGGTTGTAAAATTGGGTACCGTTCCCGTAACAACTGCCTTGTTTAGCGATGGAACTATGGTCATAAGTTGAGGACTGTCTGTTTATTTGAAGAGTCTTCCAAATACATTCTGCTACCAGCAAAACATTATGTTCCAAGATCATGTAAGAAGCAGTAAACAGGGAAGTGTGGTGAGCAGATGGCGACTATTATCTCAGTAACAATCCCATGCAATGCTCATCTTCTTCCACAGATAAAGTTTATGCAGTCATAAGCCAGTTCAAAATAAAAATGCTAAAAATAAAATTATAAAAACACAATCAACGACGGCCAGCTACAACTGAAACTAGTTCTAGAAATTTCCCCCACAAAATTGAAGAAATGTATACAAGTGACACACTGGTGTATGTGTGTACATACATGCACACGTACAGTCTCCCAAAAGCTGTGGAAGGACCAGGATAAGGCAAAATTCTGCTGACTTAATTAATAGTGATACATTAGTGCTAATTATCTGAAAATGAAAATATCCATTTTATAGCACCAATTTCCCCTCCCTCACCAACAGCATATTGATCCCTTTCTCATACACAAAACCATTCTTATAGGCTGAAATACAAATTTCCTTCCAAGAGAAACAGCAAAAAGAGAGAGAGAGAGCAGGATTTACATTGGCAAATGAAAGGATTGATTGGATGGAGACGGAAGAGATGAATGGAAGGAATGCAGAGAGAGAAAAAAACCTGGTTTAAGTTTGGACAGAAAGGGTTAAATTCACCAGGCAAGCTGCTTCATTCCCAATTCAATTTCCTTTGGCAGCTGTCATCTGCAGACAACTGTACATCCACCATCTCCCTTGTTTCCTTCTCAGTAAATACATAATGGTGTCCCTTTGCCTCACAATTCACAGCTAATTATGGGCAGCACAAGGAGCCACATTTTTCTGATTGAGAATATATTGTTTTGTCCTCAGGTGCTTTGGAGAATAGCTTGACTCCCTCTTCTTTGTGGCAGCCTCTGAGATATTGGAACACTGCTATCATGTCTCCCCTAGTCCTTCTTTCCATTAAACTAGACATACCCAGTTCCTGCAACCGTTCTTCATATAATACTGCATATTACCTCCAGCACCGAGAAAGATTTCAATCTGAAGACTTATGGGAGTCCTGTAAAATTCAACACTGAACTCAAAGGCACAAACACACAAAAAATATTATGATTTTTCTTTATAAGCTGGCCATAGTTGCAGGTGGGTGGGCAACTTTAGGAATCAATATAAATAAGGCATGCATTATGATTCATATTATACCACAGTGGCTATGTTCACCCAATACTGAACCAAGCTCAGACAAACCACATTATCCTGAAAGCAGATATTTCCAGAAGGCCCTGTCACAAAAAGTTCCTCCAGAATTGTTTGTCTTTCTTTCCTTAATTCCCCCATGTTCTGGGATGCAGTGTTGTCATGGTTTAATCTTGATAGAACTTTTGGTAGAGCCGATTTGGTCCCGTGGTTAAGGCACCAGGCTAGAAACCAGGAGATTGTGAATTCTAGTCCTGCCTTAAGCATGAAAGCAGACTAGGTGACTTTGGGTCAATCAAAAGCAGATTGCAAATCCTAGTCCTGCCTTAGGGATGAAAATCGGCGGGGTGTCTTTGAGCCAATCACTCTCTCTCTGGCCGCCTTGATTAATTTTTAATTTTAATAAAGCCAGATTACATAAAAACAAACAGAAGTGAGAAGGCTACTCTGGAGATTTGGAATGGGGCTGTATCACCCTGCCTCGGGAATGCATTGCTTTCCCCAGTCAACCATTAAAATAGACCCAGCAGACCCTTTGCTCTGCTTCGTGTGAATTCCATGTGGTTGTCTGGCCAAAGCCTGACAGTAAAACACCCATCTCTGACCTCTGGACAAAAGATGGCATAACGAAAGACAAAGAAGCCCTTCAGGATGAAATGAACTGGGAAACGTTGAACATTCTCTCTTCTCCCGGGGGGACGTGATTTGAGTTTAAATGGATGGGTGTGCAGACACGCTGATATTTCAGTTTGTGATTCAGCTTCTTTTTAATAGAAGAGGAAGACCTTGGGGGAAGAGAACAGGCCCAGGGGGTGTGGGGGGAAGCAATTGGTCCGGGCACTCTGTGTGTATGTCTGTGTGTGTGTGTGTGTGTGTGTGTGTGTGTGTGTGTGTAGTCCTTCTGAAGTAGGTTTCTGCAGTTGCAATGATTACATGGATCAGAACAAGGCAGTAAAACAAATCAGTGGGAACAGAATCTCAATATTTATTTAAACATTTGGGTTTCCTGGACCAGGGGTTTCAATGAAGGAAAAAAATATATGAGAAAACACATTGCCATTGGAGTCAAAGGATATTGTGTTTTTTTCATGCACTCCCATTTCCTGGATTTCTGATTTAACGATGAAAAACCCAAGAGAAAATTAAATGGAAAGAAACGGAAACTAGAAGAAAGTTTCAGAGTACGAACGAATATCCTGGCCTCATCTAGTCAAGAGGCTTTTAAAAACTCTAGGAAACAACCAAATGCATTTCTCCTTTAATCTAAAACGTTTCTGGATAGCATAGAGCAGGGATGTCAAACTCGCGGCGTCACATTGTCATCACGTCATGTATCGCGACTTTCCCCCCTTCGCTAAAACAGGGGTGGGCATGGCTAGCGCATAACGCATCTGGCCCACACACTGCAAGTTTGACACCCTGGCATACAGCAATGTTTCTCAACCTTGGCATTTTTAAGTTGTGTAGATTTCAACTCCCAGAATTTCCTAGTCTGCCTGCTGGCTGGGAAATTCTGGGAACTGAAGTCCACGTATCTTAAAGTTTTTTAACGTTTTGGGCATTTAAATTAGTTTTTTAAGGGTTGTTTTTAAATTATTGTGTGTATTTATATTTTATCTGCCTGTTCACCGCCCTGAGTCCTTCGGGAGAAGGGCGGTATACAAATTAAAATATTATTATTATTATTATTATTATTATTAAAGTTGCCAAAGTTGAAAAACGCTGACCAAGAGAAGCAATTCATACATGGCCAAAAAAGAAGGCTCATATCACTTGGCTTTAAAACAATGTTGGTCTTTTCTTATAATTGTGTATCTTTCCTGATCTGGTGGCTTTGTACAGGTCGTCCTCGATTTACGACCATTTGTTTAGTATGTGTTCAAAGTTACGATAGCACCAAAAACAGTGACTTATGACTGGTCCTTGCAGTTACAGACTAACAGAAAAACGAAGCTGGAAGGGACCTTGGAGGTCTTCTAGTCCAAGTGGGAGACCCTATGTCATTTCAGACAAATGGCTGTCCAATCTCTTTTTAAAAACCTCCAGTGATGGAGCCTCCACGATTTCTGGAGGCCAGCCATTCCACTGATTAATTGTTCTTACTGTCAGGAAATTATTTATTTATTTATTTGTTTGTTTGTTTGTTTATTTATTTATTTATTTATTTATTTATTATTTCGACTTTTATACCGCCCTTCTCCCGAAGGACTCAGGGTGGTTTACAGCCAAGTAAAAAACCACAATACAAAAGTTAAGAATAATTTTAAAAAACTAATTTTAAATTGGCCGAAATTGTAAAAATTTGCTAAATCCCATTAAAAACTGATTAAAACTATTTAAAAAACTATTAGGCTAATCCTGCTCGATGAAATAAAAGAGTCTTCAGCTCACGCCGGAAGGTTCGGAGGTCAGAGAGTTGGCGCAACGTTGGAGGTAGTTCGAAATCTCTCCTTAGTTCTAAATTGGGTCTTTCCTTGATTCATTTCCATCTATTGGTTCTTCTTCTGCCTTCAGGTGCAACTTACAATGGTTGCAGCATCCCTGCAGTGATGTTATCAGAATTTGGGTGCTTGGCAATCAGCATACGTTTATGATGGTGGCAACATCCCTGACTGCACAACAGCACAACCTAATGCGATTGCCATTTGCCATTTCCCAGCTGACAGATGGGAGAAGCCAGATTTACTGAACACCATGTGATTCCCTTAACAACCATTGCAAAACAAGTTTATAAAATCTCTTAATGATCATCTCACTTAGGAATTGAAGTTCTGGAACCAAGCCAACCGTGGTGGCTCAGGCTGTAAGATAGCCTGTAATTAAAACACAGCTGCCTGCAATTACTGCAGGTTCTAGTCCCACCAGGCCCAAGGTTGACTCAGCCTTCCATCCTTCCATCCTTTATAAGGTAGGTAAAATGAGGACCCAGATTGTTGAGGGGGCAATAAGTTGACTTTGTAAATATACAAATAGAATGAGACTATTGCCTTACACACTGTAAGCCGCCCTGAGTCTTCGGAGAAGGGCGGGATATAAATGTAAATTTTTTAAAAAAATTGTGGTTTTAAGTCAAGAACTACCTGGATACCGTACGCTGGGGAAGGTTACATCAGATGATTGGTCTTTCCAAGTTGGTGTAATGTTCTCTGGTTTAATTGAAAATGAGTCTCATAAATTTTAGGGGAGAGATGCCTTTTCCAGCCCTGGCTACCAATCTACTTTGCTGCCAAGCTTGGAATGGAGTTGAATTAAATGACTTGTTTCCTCCAATCAGGAGTGTAACTTTTCGAATTTTCCAAACCATCTCTAACCCCTGCCCTCTGTTTATGAAATTCATGGTCCAGTTATCCAATTAGTCACAGAATCTCCAATTATTTCTCCAGCTACCGTACTCATTACTGGAAGACTGAATTCAGCAGCGGCTTTGTTAGAGGAGATACTCCTGATCAAATTCAGAGTGGTGGAAGAACACTGGAAAATTCGGTAGCAGAAGATCCTGTCAAAGAGAAAATAGCTTGTAATATAATTGTCTTGGATGTGGAGTACGGTCTACGGCCAGCTGGCCATCAGCAAGAACACATCCATTTGAAGTATTTGAAGCAGAAGTCCAGATTTCTTAAGAAATATATGATTGAAAAGCCTCACTTCTGTTTAAATTTCATATTGAAGAGAAGAAATCAGGAAGAGGTGGCGGCCTTTTTCCTCTTAAATACAAAGAAGGGAAAGAGAAGGAGGAGAAAGAGAAGATTTTGCTTCTTAAATACACTCCCATTTAACTAACAATTGGTCAAATGAGACACAGTTAGGCATCCACAGGAAGATGTGAAAAAACAATCAGATAGTGGAATAATAATCTAAGCCCTCCCCTCCCCTTATTTTAATATGAGCCTGGAAACAGACTAAGTTGCCCGTTAAAACAGTTGTAGTTTCAGTCACACTGTTGTGTTTTTTTTTTAATTTGCATTTATATCCCGCCCTTCTCCGAAGACTCAGGGCGGCTTACACAGTGTTAAGCAATAGTCTTCATCCATTTGTATATTATATACAAAGTCAACTTTTATTGCCCCCCCCCAACAATCTGGGTCCTCATTTTACCTACCTTATGAAGGATGGAAGGCTGAGTCAACCTTGGGCCTGGTTGCCATCTTGACTTCTTGGACCAGTCCTGGGTCAGCCTATGAAGAATTTTCTTCTTACCCATTTCTTCCTGAGGTGAAAAAGTCTCATAGGTGCAGTGTTGATGCAGTCTTCAGGATTTACAAGTACAGGAAAGTACTGGAAAAAGTCTACTTCAGGTGAAGTTTCTTCTTGTGTAGATCTGGATTTTTATTAAAATTGGGGTGGGGCAACTCTGAAATTTAGCCTGCCTTGCTGGAGATGCTGAGCTTTTAATCCCCTATAAAGGAGTCCTATACAGCAGGGGTCTCCAACCTTGGCAACTTTAAGCCTGGCGGACTTCAATTCCCAGAATTCTGCATCCAGCTTTGCTGTCTGGGGAATTCTGGGAGTTGAAGTCCGCCAGGCTTAAAGCAAAGCTGTCTGGGGAATTCTGGGAGTTGAAGTTCGCCAGGCTTAAAGCAAAGTTGTCTGGGGAATTCTGGGAGTTGAAGTCCACCAGGCTTAAAGCAAAGCTGTTTGGGGAATTCTGGGAGTTGAAGTTCGCCAGGCTTAAAGCAAAGTTGTCTGGGGAATTCTGGGAGTCGAAGTCCGCCAGGCTTAAAGTTGCCAAGGTTGGAGACCCCTGCTATATAGTATAAAGAGAATTCATAGGACAAGATTCCCCCTCATTTCCCTGAAAATCAGATTAGTCAGGATAGACAAAACAAAATCTCTCTTTTTTAAAAAAATTCAGTTTAAGGATAGAAAATCTGGTCACTGATGTTATTCAATCTCTAGTGTTTTGACAGTAAAACAAAATTCAAAGACCCCAGGAAACAATAGTTTCATTTGAGCAACACTTTGCAGGTACAGGCAGTCCTCGACATACAACAGTTCATTTAGTGACGATGACACTGAAAAAAGTGACTTCTGACCATTTTTCACACTTACAACTATTTCAGTATCCCCATAGTCACATGATCAAAATTCAGATGCTTGGGAACTGGTTCATATTTATGACGGTTGCAGTGTCCCAGGGTCACTTTTTGTGACCTTCTGACAAGCAGAGTCAATATGGGAAGCCACATTCACTTAACAACTGCATTGATTCACTTAACAACTATGGCAAGAAAGGTCATAAAATGGGACAAAACTCGCTTAACAAATGTCTCACTTAGCATCATAAATTTTGGGCTCAATTGTGGTTGTAATTTGAGGACTACTTGTATTTAAATATCCTTGTCAAAATTCATATACATTTTTTTTCCTTCACATTTATCCTATTTTTATAACATTTTCTTTGAACTTTCCCTAACATATGCTCATTTGCACATGGGTATACATGTTTTCTTATATCTCTGGTGCATATTCAGTGGACTGGAGAAACAATTAAATGTAGAAAAATGTTGATTTTGAAATATAGCTACATTTCGATCTACGTCTTCGGGGAAAATGAGAAACAGGGTGTGTGTTAAAAATGAAAACCTAATTTCTCCCCCAACTCTAACAATAACAACTGGGCATGCCTCAAACACCCTTCAGGTTCCAAAATTGATTCTGACTTGTTCCAAGGACAACCAAGGCAGAAAAGGCTGCGCAAATTCCTCTCACAGTTGGTTTTTAGATGTTCTTTTCAAGATGTGTATAAATCAGGCTGCCTCATATTACCCCTCTGGGGGTGTATCATTTTACAACCACAAGTCTGGTTCCAGGAAAAGAGGACTTATCTTGATTTTTTTCAAGATTCCCTGGCATCTTTAACCATCCCAATATTTGAATAATAAATACTAAAAATGGCATTGCTTTCAAAAACGCTTTGTTGTTAGCAGGTCAGCCATTTGTAAACTTTCAGGTTCTCCAGATGTTTTCTTAAAGAATTGGGCTTCAAGGGAAGGAAAGAGCTTCAAGTACATTTTTTGTTTGATGTTCAGGGGTAGGAAACCAGTGACATTTGCTTCTGATTTATGTACTATATGTTTTACTCCCACAATGCTGTTCTTTTCTGTGACAATACTATTAATTCTCTATAGAGAGGAATTCGAAATAACCAACGAATTCTAACGGCTACTCAGTCTAAGTACATAATGTCAATCCCTTAGTTAGGCCAGACCAGACCAAGAAATCAACCCACAGAAGGTCAAAACTGCTTTTATTGTGATAAAACTATAATTACCGAATCTTGCAAGCCTCCCCTTCTGATTGTGCCTTCCCCTCCTTCTTAAAACCCAGTGAATCAGGGAGGTATTTGCTTGAGTTGCTTCTGAATATTATTGCATAGTTCTGGACTTAAAAATGCTTCAGCACCTTTGGTCTAGGACAGGGGTCTTTAACCTTGGCAACTTTAAGCCTGGTGGACTTCAACTCCCAGAATTCCCCAGCCAGCAAAGCTGGCTGGGGTATTCTGGGAGTTGATGTCCTCCAGGCTTAAAGTTGCCAAGGTTGGGGACCCCTGGTCTAGGAAACAGTCCTACTCTATCTCCATCAAGGTCTTCTGACAAGCAAAGTCAATTGGAAAGCCAGATTCACTTTAAAAATCGGGTTACTAATTTATCGACTGCAGTGATTCACTTAACAACTGTAGCAAGAAAGGTGGTAAAATGGGGCAAAACTCACTTAACGAATATCTCACTTCACAACAGAAATTTTGGGCTCAATTGTGGTTGTAAGTCAAGGACTACCTGTATGTCAGCATTCCTAGTAATGCACCCATTAGGAACAGAACTCTGAGGCAGGTAGATTCATCGAAGAACAATTTATTGGATACTTCATATTGGCACAACTGGTAAAAACCGACTCTGAAGGTCCCCACGGTTTTCACCTACCGTATTTTTCTGAGTATAAAACACACCTTTTCCCCCCAAAAAAGAGGGTGAAAACCTGGGTGCGTCTTATACTCCGAATGTAGCCCTGCCCAGCTTCTCAAATGGAGGTTTCAGAGGCTGAAAAAAGCATCAGAAATGAAGCTTCAGAAAAGAAGCTCCCAAACGGAGTTTCAGAGGCTTTTTTTCTGAAGCTGTTTCGGAGGCTTTCAGAGGCAGAAAAAAGTTTTTTCTGGAACAGAGTTTCAGAAGTTTCAGAGGCAGGAAAAAAAAAGCCAAAAAAAGCAAGGCACAGAGCTCACAACCAAGGAACCTGTTGCTAAAATTCACCTTTGGGAACAGCTGATTGGGGTATTCCGGGAGGCCAATCCATCTGCCAATCGACTTTTTTCTTATTTTCCTGCCCAAAAACTAAGGTGTGTCTTATACTCCGGTCCGTCTTATACTCCGAAAAATACGGTAATTAAAAAGTAAAATTTCCCCCTTCCCCAAGTCATCAGTCACATCGTCCAATAGAGGTGCTGGCCAGTTGCTTGGTTACTCCACTCTTCCTCTTCCCAGCCACCTGTTGGAATGATCTTGGTTCCCATAGGAAAACTTTTTGTTTTGACGGCATAATCCCAGCTAACTATTCCCCCCTCCCTGTCTTGTGGCAACCCTGAAGCCACAAAGAGGGCCTCGGCCAGGTTCGCTTCAGGGTTGACATTGTACATGTGTCAGTGCAGATGGCTTAATACATTTTATTCAAGACAGCAACAATAATGAATTACAATAAAATGTCATGATTTATTCCAGAATTTCAGGTTGGCGCTTCCATTCTCTAGTCCTTCAATAAAAAAATAACACTGTTTTCATTCCACCATTGGTTAGATCAGCCAGAGATCAGATTCTTAATATAAATAGGGACAGAATCATCAATTTTGTATCCAATCGCAGTTTTCCAGAAGGAACCAGCAAGACATTTTAGCTCCCAAAAGCAACTCTTCCATCTCGCCTCAGTGACCTTCGATGCACCCACAGAAAATTGCAAAATCAGGAATATAAACCTGAGGCTGGTATTTTGATTTGAACAGATGTGAAGTCCATCTCTGGCTAAAATATTACTGAGTATGAAGAACGAAGGCATATTTCTCCAGTGAGCTTAGAAATATTTCTTCTGCATTCTTCCTTCTTTGTTTCTCCTAGGAAGGGATTTAGACTTAAGAGAAACTTGCTGGTGTTTTTGTAGCATCACCCAACCATCAGCAAAGTGATTTAAAGCCTATTTGTGTTGCCGTTATTTTGGCACAACGTTGGTTGGATTGTTCCAGAAGAAGGTAGAAGTTGCTAAGAGGGGAATAACCAACCGAGCCCCTACTTTATATGCCAAAGATTCAGGGGAATCACTTCATCCAATGTTACGCTTCACAAAAGCTTATGCAGTTTAATATAATCTGTTAGTCAGAAAAGGTATGATGAAACTTCTTCTAATGTTACCCCAGATTAACATGGGCTCTCCTGCAGCGTTTCTTTTGACAAATTCAGCTCACACTAGAGAGTAAAAAACTCCAATAAAGAAAGAAAGTGCTTAACTCATTCTAAAAGAGGGTTAATGCTTCCTGCAAAACTCCAGCTGACCACTAGATGGCCAGAGACACATAGCAGAATATTATGTTGTGGCTGCCATCTAGTGGACAATGTGATTTTGCAGCCCAACTACAGCATACAAATCCTATTTTAACAATATAGTACTGTATGGGAAAGTGATGGTGGGTGGGGGGCAGTTTTATACGGATTACATTGCCAAAAAAAGGGAAACTGTGAAACTGCCAGGGCAATCCTTTTCAATATCTGCTATTAAATAATTTTATGAAGAGGTTATTTATATAAATGAAGTGAATGAATGTCCTTTTAAGATAATATTTGCAGGGATTTGCAAACCAGGCTAGAATAGCATGCTAAGATGTAAAAAAAATCTCAACTACAGATAGTTCTCAACTTACAATAATTCGTTTAGAGATCCTTTGAAGTTAAACAGTACTGAAAAAATTGACTCAAGACCATTTTTTACACTTATGATACGTTTAAGCATCCTCATAGTCATGTGATGAAAATTCGGATGCTTGGCAAACTGGCATGTATTTATGCTGGTTGCAGTGCACTGGGCGGCGGTGTCATGCAATCACCTTTTGCAACCTTCTGACAAGCAAAGTCAATAGAGAAGCCAGTCACTTAACAACCATGTTACTCAATTAACAACTGTAGTAGTTCACTTAACAACTGTGGTAAGAAAGGTTATAAAATGGAGCAAAATTAACAACTGCCTTGCTTAGCAATAGAGATGTTTGACTCAAGGTAAGTTACAGATCACCTGCACTATATGGTTAACATTAACCAAGCTTGCAATTGCAAGATCTTTGACCTGGGTAAGCATTCTGTGTTAGCTACCTGCCTTTGTTCAACACGTTAAACTTGGTCACTTTATTTGTGGCTTAGGGTGTCATACAAACTGCATCTTTGACTGACACAGAGTTAAATATACTGTGCAAGTTCAAAAAAACTGGATTAGTTCAGCCACGAGATATGAACTGCAACGTGCAGGAGGCTGGACTAGAAGGCCTTCAAGGTCCCTTCCAGTTCTATGATTGATTGGTTGATTGATTGATGAGACTTCAATTAAGATAAGGGGTCTGGAGTCTAAACCATACAATGAACGATTGAGGAAATTAGATATGTCCAGTCTAATGAAAAAAAGGACAATGGATAACAGTCTTCCACTATTTGAGGGGCTGTCACAGAGAACAGGGGATAAGACTTCTTTTTTTTTTTTTTTTTTATCCAAAAAGTTTTTATTGGTCAAAAAAGGTTTATACAAATACATATCAGGTATGGTAAATTTTCATTTTTCTTATACAAGATAAGAATTTTACTCAAAATTTTAAACACATACAACAGCCATATGGCAAGCAGGTGATACGAAGTAGCTAAGTTTATCAATCTTACATACGCAATAAAGAAGGGTCAAGAATAATCAGAATATCATACAAAGGAGAATAAGGAAAACCAACACAATACCAAATATCATTGTCACTTCCTAGTTTTGGATCTCAGAACTCTGGGTTCAGCCTGACCCAACTCCAGGGCCGCAACAGCGGCAGCCGCCTCCTCCCCATGGTCTATAACCTCCCCTTCTTCAACTCCTGGGTCATCTAATTCCAGGAGGGCTTTGTGTTCCTCCACGTAGGCCGCAGCCTCCGCAATTGTACTAATTTTTTTCGTAATGCCCTCCCGGAAAATCATCAATCCCTCTGGCATCAGCCATCTGAAGCCTACTCCCTTCTGGTACAATTTGCTTGACAAAAAGTAATATTTCTTTCTCATTTCACGTACCTGTCTGGGAATCTGCCTCAGAATGGCTATCTCCCTGCCCCTATAAGTCAGTGCCCCACTCCTATGTTTTCTAAGAATTTCATCTCGCCTCTTCTCACAAATTTGACATGAACCTCTCTAGGAACTGCATGCGTGCGTGCATATTTTGAATTAACTCTATAAGCTCGATCCACATCCCAATTCATAAAGTCAACACCTCTCCCAAGAAATTCTCCCAACAGTTTAGTCACAACATCTCTCAAATCTTCTTGGTCCACTTCTTCCAGATTTTGAAACCTAAGGAAATAAGACATTTTATCCATCTGTAGTCCAAGCACAGCATTGCCTGTCGTCTCCTCTCTTTTCTGCACTGCCCGCATCTCTCCCTCCAGACCTTCCACTTTCTGCTTGTTTTCTGCTGAGACTTGTTGAGTGTCCTTTAAATCCTTTTGGATAGTCACAATTTCTGCTCTTATTTCATCCAGTTTCTTGTCCATATTAGATAACTTTTCCAAAATTCTCCATTTCTCCAGCAGTTGGTCTCTGACCTTTGCCATTTAAAAATTTTTAAAATCCTCAGGCAAGCACAGTATCCTTGTAATTTCCTCCGGATCCACCAGGGGCACTCACAGGAGCAACGAGTCCAGAGTACAGTTAGTCAACCAGGAAGCCGAAGGAAGTGATGTCATCAAGATTCTCATAGTGAAGGCGGAAGCTGGACGCCACCATTGTTCCCCAGAGGAGGGGGCCTCAAACCCTCCCTCCTAAATTTCTCCATCACCTCTTCTCTCCAGAGCTCCACAAAACCGGTAATCTTGTTATTTTAAGTTCTCCTCTCTCCAGTGATTCGTGCTCCTTCCAGTCGCAGGAGAGAAACCCCCGCACCGGAGCACTCCACTCACATTTGCCGATATCTCCTTCCTTCTCCTTCCTCAATTCTTCTCCGTTCCCTGTTCGCCACCAGGCTGCTGCAATTATAAATCCAAAGCCCCGGTGTCACCGGGCACAGCGGCCCAGGCGACGACCAAAATAATGGCCGCGGCCTGAGGCCTCCGAACCCCTCCGAGCCTAGGACTCGCCAGCATCGGTCCCCCCAGTCCTGTATGTCGGCTGGGAGACCCCTGGCGAGCCGTCCGTGCGGCAGGTGTCCTTTTCGGAACACCTGGCCCCTAAGGGCCTCGGAGGCGGCCGGATTCGGACACTGGAGGCAGGAGAGGCACCTCCAGATGTCCGTTGCCGCCGGATACCGGAAGTCGTCCCTAGGGGATAAGACTTCAAAGCACCTGAAGGCAGAACAAGAAGCAATGGATGGAAGGAAGATCTTTAAAGAGAGATCCAACCTAGAATTAAGGAGAAATCTCCTGACAGTGAGAACTATTAATCTATGGAATAGCTTACTTCCAGTTGTTGTAGATGCTCCACCACTGGAGGTTTTCATGAATAAATTGGACAGTCATTTGTCCAGAATGATATAGTCTCCCTGAACAGGGTATTGGATTGGAAAACCTCCAACCCTATTAGAATTCTGGACTAGAATTTTAATTTTAAATTTAATTTTAATGGGGTTTTTATCATTTTAATTGTAATTTTAAATTTTGGCCTATTTAAATAAGTTTTTTTAATTTAGTGTTTTATCTTGTATTATATTTGTATTTTTATCGGGCTGTAAACCGCCCTGAGTCCTTCGGGAGATAGGGCGGTATAAAAATTTGATTAAATAAATAAATAAATAAATAAAATTATTCTATATTCTAAGTTCTGTCTGATTGACTGCTTGTTTCTCCCTAATCTTACCTGCATTACTCCCATTATTCCTTTAATGGGAGTAATGCATACTTTTCATATACAGTCCCAGGATAATAGTGACTTTTGCAAAGCTATCTGCAACCAGAAGTTCATTCTTTCTTTGCATCATTTTTCTCTTCTCCAGATCCAAAATGAATTTAGTGCCAGTGGTCCCAATAATGGTGAGTCTGACATTTGCTTAAATGTTGAGATTCAGCTGAAAAGAGACACATGGTATACGATCTCCTGCTTTGAGCAGGGGGTTGGACTAGAAGACCTCCAAGGTCCCTTCCAACTCTGTTAAATTGGCGTGATTTAGAGGCAAGGAAGAGGTATCTAACACGCTGCTTCAGCGGTTATTCTTTTTTTTTTCTCGCCACAGGCATCTGTTTTTCACATTCCCCGTTCTTTTCTAGAAAGAAAACCAGCAGATATTACGGTCCCAGATTGAACTAAGGGTCGAACTCGATCAGGCATTGCGATGGGCACCCTTCATAACGCGACAAGCGAAAGGAAGGACCTCTCCGAGAAGTAGGAAGTACCCGTGGGGCCAGGCCTCGAGTGGCCATGGGGTCCAGGTCCAGGTCTAGGGAACGGCGTCGGCGGAGGAGTCGGTCTAGGTCTGAAGAGCGAGAAAGTCGGGGGACGAGGAGGAGGAGAAGAAATCGGGAAGGGAGGTGAGACGAACGAATGCGACTCCGAGATTTATGATCATAGAGTTCAGGATCATAGAGTTACTCGGTAGTAAAAAGGCGTTAGGAATAAACTGCTGGGTGCTTCTTCTCTAGAGTGAATTGCTTATATTTGGGGAGCTGGACTCAGATGAGAGTTTACCAATGAGGATTTAAAACCCTGTTTCCAAGCCCTGTTTCCCATCCTGTGAAATTTGGATAAGCAGCGGAGCAGTTTTTAAGGGATAATGACTGGGGAGCAAGTCCCTCTGAGTACATAGAGATAATATTAGGATAGAATAACAGAGTTGGAAGGTACCCTGGAGGTCTTCTAGTCCAACCCCCTACTTAGGCAGGAAACCCTACACCACTTCAGACAAATGGTTATCCAACATCTTCTTAAAAACTTCCAGTGTTGGAGCATTCAACATGAGATAACTTGGAAGGCAGCGAAGCTTTCTGAAGTAGCATCTGCTGCCTCCCATTCCCAGCACTCTTGGGAGTGAAAATACGAAACTCCGCATTTCATGGTAGAGCTCCAGAAATTCTATCTTTAGGCCAGTGCTTTTTTCAACTTTGTCAAGTTTAAGATGTGTGGACTTTAAACTCCGAGTATTCAGGCTGGGGAATTCTGGAAATTGAAGTCCACACGTCTTTAAACTTGCCAAAGTTGAGAAACAAGGTGCTAGAATCTCAAAACCAGATTGTCTCAGTAACAATAATAACAGTACCTACTGTTGTTACTGCTACACTATCCAGTTATGTGATTATTTTTAAAGAAATAGAAATAGAATGTAATACGATACAGGTAATTCTCATTTAGCAATTCCAATTGGTACCAGCAACACTATTGTTAAGCAAAGCAGCGGCTAAATGAAACTGCGACTCTGATTAAGGTCTTCCGCTTTTCTTTGCTTTATGGATATTCAAAAGTTGAAAATGCAAGAATTTACAGATTAACAGAGTTGGAAGGGACCTTGTAGGTCATCTAGTCCAACACCCCCCACCCCACTCAAGCAGGAGACCCTACACCACTTCTGACAAATGGCAGTCCAGTCTCTTCTTGAAAGTCTCAAGTGATGAAGCTCCCACAACTTCCGAAGGCAACTTCTGTTCCATTGGTTGATTGTTCTCACTGTCAGAAAATTTCTCCTTATTTCCAGGTTAAATCTATATATTGTAAATTGTTTGTAAAGTTAACTTTTTCATCACCATTGTAACTGGTCGCTACATGAGATAGTTGCTAATTGAGGATTATCTGTATAACCAAGTTTTTTTCTACTGGAATCTCACAGTTCATCTGTCGTCATTATACCCTATTAAAAATAGAGCATATTGCCTGAATTAGGTAACAAAAATAGGAAAGGGAAGTGAAATCTTAATAAATTAAAAGCATATGCAGTTATATATATTGAGGATTATTTTCAGAATAATCAGATCTGGGGAATATCAGGATTTCATGGACTCCCTTATTTCCCTATGACAAACAAAGAAAAAGCAAATAATCTGCTGAAATTCACCCTCATGTCAACTTTAAGGAGGCATATGAAAAAACCAGGGAGATACTAGATTGAAAGGTATGAATATTTTCAGTTCAAATCACTTCAGTACAGACTTTGTTTGCATCACTTGTGCTTAATTGTTTTACAGTTAGGTTTTGTAGAGATAAATTCTGAGCCAGTTCAACAGAATTTTTGGCAATTCAGTTTGGTGGGAGTAATGTATTGACGCATGCTGATTGAGCTGACTCAATTGACTCCTTAAGATGAATGCAGAAATGTAGATGTCTATTTTGGAAGGCAGTTTTCTTTTTGCTTCTTAACTGCCATATATTTTAGCTGGGGAAGTTGGGAGGGGGTTGTTGTTGGAGCGGTAGCAAGTTAGCCATAACAACATTCCGTATTCAAGGACATCCTGCATCTGACGGAGATTGCCTGAAGTTTGTATCCAATTGAGTGTGAAGAGTTGATTGGACAATGTAATGAACTTGTGGGTATGGGGCAGGGCTGTGAACTGTCAACTGGGTGTGGAAAACCTGGAAGCGTTCAGTTTTGGGTTTTCCCAGCTGTGCCAACATGACATCTCTAATAAATTGAAACTTTGAGGAACCTCAAGCCTCAGAGCTTTATTTCGTTGGGGGTCTTCCTTGGAACCCTGACATTAGATATATAAAAAGGGTGGGGAACATTTGAGTGCCAAGGACTGCTCTTAACAGTTTTGAGGCTGCCCAAGTGCATGTGGTTGCATCACAAAAGAGCAAAGACTAGTATGGGGGAGGATTTTGATCTTTTTAAAAATTGTGACATGCCTATTTTAGAATACAATTTTCCTCTTTTCCTATCACAAAACATTTGTTTGCAACGGTTATGCTCAGAGGAGGCTGTAAGGACCACAGAGGCAGGTCTCAGAGGCCACTTGTTTCTGACCCATTTTAAACTAACACCAGAGCTTTTCTTTTTAAGCTCAGAGGAAGAGAACCAGAAATGGGGAAAGAAGAAAGAAAAAAGCAGGGACCAGCATCACAAGAGACACAAGAGTCACTCTTCCCGTCACTGGGAACGGTCCTCCAACTCAGATTCCTCTTCAGAAAAAAGGGGCCGTAAAAGTGAGAAGAAGGGGAAGAAGTACCGGAAGCGTTCTGAATCCAGGTCCTCGGTGTCTTCCATGACATCCCCGTCACCTTCCCGCTCACAGAGCTCCAAGGGGGACTTAGGCGAGCAGCTAAGCCTCCAGGAACGCTTGAGATTGAAAGAAGACCAAAAAAACCAAAAGGAGTTGATGAAGGCTCTTGAAACCCCCGAAGAGAAACGGGCCCGACGTCTAGCCAAGAAGGAGGCCAAGGAACGAAAGAAACGGGAGAAGATGGGATGGGGAGAAGAGTATATGGGTTACACCAATACTGACAACCCTTTCGGAGACAACAACCTGCTAGGGGCTTTCATCTGGAGCAAGGTAAGTCCTGAATGCATGCCTACAATCCAAGACAGGTGGTGCAGGGTAACAGTGAAACATCTTGAGAAACATCTTGATGTTTCACATCTTGAGTGAAACATCTTGAGTGAAACATCTTGAGAGAACTACAGAGAAAGTGCACTTTCTCGCTCATAATCTAATCCAACCTTCAGGGTTGTTAGGAAAGCCGTGGAGTGAGAGGTGAAGATTAGACAGACAGACAGACCTACTTCCTTGAGCAGTCTTCCTCAGCCTGATGCTCTTCCGAAGTGTTACATTTCAGTTCCCATAATCCATCAGATGTGCTCTAAGCTGTGATTGAAGACTGATGGAAGTTTAAGTACAAAATATCTGTCAAACTTCCAAGCTGTGGAAGACTATCGAAAATCGCAAGTACAATAAAATCTCAAATTAGTAGGGGATATTCCAGAAGAAATAGATGAAATTGGTTGCTGGAAGCATGAAAGGGTTGGACGGATGTGAAGTATATATTTGGGGCAAGTCTCAAGGCAATTATTTTACCCAGGTAGACTGGCTGCTCTTATCTGGTGCAAAGAATGTGTGCATAATCTCAAAATGTTTATTCAAGTCCTTATGAAAATTACAGAGGGCAAATAATATTCACTATAGTTTAATGTAAGTCCACATAGACCACATCATTTAAAATGTTGTTTCCTACATTTCTTACTTCAATAACATTCTATCCAGGTACAAAGTTAATAGTATAAGATTATTATTGACTATAATGCACACAGAGATCGTGTTTGGTGTGGTGGTTAAGGCACCAGACTAGAAAGCAGGAGGTGAAGAATTTTACTTCTTAAGAGACCTGGACAATGTAAGACAGATGTATGAAAGAGATGTTTATTTTGAAATTGCACAAGAAGATACGTAAACACCCCACCAACACATTGTAATTGGTTTGATGAGATTTTTATGTTTTGTTTGTTGTTAAAAAATTTTTAAAAAAGAATTTTACTTCTATCTTAGGCAGAGCTGGGTGACCTTGGGCCAGTCACTCTCTTTCAAAATCTTAGAAAACTGCAGGGATTAATCCAGGCAATCCTAGGCAACATTAAGCTAAAGGCACACACAAACAATGCATACAATGCCTAAACCAAGGATCCTTTGTGCTCGCTGAGCTTGGTTGTTTTCTTGCAGACTTTTTGTTACCCAAACTAAGTAACACCATCAGTGCTCAATATCTAAACCTTTATTTAACTGAGCTATAGGCATATGAGAAAGCCAATTTGGTGTAGAGGTTAAGGGCTGGACTAGAAACCAAGAGACTGTGAGTTTTACCTTAGCCACAAAGCCAGGTGGGTGCCTTTGGGTCAGTCTTGCTCCCTCAGAACTCTGGGAAGAAGAAGACATAATGTTCCCCAAAACTGCAGGGACTCCTTGATGCTAGGAGTCAAGACTGGCCAAAAGCCCTCCTCCATTTGCACTACCCCCTTTTAAAATGTTGTGGGCTGTTGCAACTTAACTGAAAATGTTTCTGGAAAAAAAAATATTTGGCTTTATTTAGGATTTGGTGGGTTATATTTATTTTTTAGGCTTTGGAAAAAAAGGGAATTGGACACTTAGAGGAAAAAGAACTGAAAGATCGGAACAAACGCATCCAAGAAGAAAATCGTCTTGAATTGCAGAAGGTAAGAATCAAAATAAAATAGATGGAGAGAATCCTTTGAGTTTTGCATTCATCCAGAACCAGTTGTTTTAATTCCAAGATGTAAACTTGTGAAGTATGATGGTGAACTGAGTCTAATGTTTGGACACAAGTTATTCTTTGATATTTAAGATCATTCAGATAGCAGACCAGTTCTGAATTTAAGATACCACATTTCTTAAGACTTACATTTTCATACAAAATAGTCCAGGAGTGATATCCAAGACAAAGTATGTATTTTTTTCTAATCAGATCAGTGTTTCTCTTATCTGACTTTTAGCCACTGCAGAGAATTCTGAGAGCTATTCTGATTGAGAAATGCTGAAACAAATAGGAACCTAGGGAACTGCAGATTCTTCTCTATAAAAATTTCCATTTGGGAAAATGTTCAGCAACAGCAGAGAAATTCTGGTTGCATGTTGTTGGATTGAACAGAAGAAGCTGTGTTGTATAGAATAAAACTGCCATTTTGTCAAACGCAACCTAAAAGATTGGTAACACCAATCCTTCCAGCATTTTCTTATACTTTCCTAAAATGCCAGAAGTTAAACTAGAGGTATTGATCAGAATTTTTTCTGGAGGTGGGTCAGCATTTTTCACTTTGCGCAAATTGCAGTTTCAAAAAAGTAGCATTTTTATTTCCAGTAAACATCATTTTTCTCCACATTTTAAGGCTTTTAATTTGGCAACTTAGGCAAGAAAAATAGTTGTAAAGAGTCCTTCGGGATAAGGCTGATAATCACCCACCTTTATCTCCTTTGTCACGCTGCCGAAGACCTAATTGGCAAAGCCACACGGAGTCCAGAATCAAACAGAGCTTCAGATTTAAACAGAATTAACAACGTTGCTTCCTGCAAAGGCCTACGTGACTTTGCTCCTCTTTTAAGTCTTATGGGAGGGGCCAATCGTCTCCAAGCCCCACTCCCGAGTCGTCCCTTTTGTTTTAACTGTTCTTGCCTTCTGGCAGCTCTGCGCACGCCCGCATTGGGAACAGGCTCCCCCTGTTCCTCTGCCTTGCTGAGATCTGGCTTTGGAGGCAGGATGTACCTTCCAGATGGCCCTTTCTCTGCCTCTGACACAGAGCCCTTATCCGAGCCTTCCCCAGACTCCAGGACTGGCCCATGTTCCTCCCCAGTCTCCTGACTTTCTGACTCTGCTGCCAGCTCCACAGGCCGCCGGCAGACCACAACACACTGTTCTGGAGTGAGAAAGGAGTGTAGGGTCTCCTGCTTGGTGGGGAAGTTGGGACTAGATGACCTACAAGATCCCTTCCAACTCTGTTAATCTGTTAAACGAGTGCCAATGTGTTGTGTACCTCTGTTAACCCCTCCCTTCCCCACGTATACCAGGTGAAGCAGCTCCGCTTGGAGCGGGAGCGGGAAAAAGCCATGAGGGAGCAAGAGCTGGAGATGCTGCAGCGGGAGAAAGAGGCGGAGCATTTCAAGACATGGGAGGAGCAAGAAGACAATTTCCATCTTCAGCAAGCCAAGCTACGGTAAACAGGGACAATGGAAGGAACCTAGGTCTTCAGAGGAGGGGGCAATTAAGTTCCCAAATATCAAAGAATAATGAAACCATTTCTTGAACTTAACTAGTCCACAGCAAAATTCTCAAGACCTGATTCTGCCAATATGTATTTCTTTGGAGTCCAAGGAAGGCAAAAAACCTTCCAATATGATCAGATGTTGAACAGGGAAGAATTGATAGCCTAATGGTGAAACATCTAGTTTGGAATTTCTTGGGTTCTCCAACTGCTAGGATTTTTGGAAATAGTTTCCTTTAGTCAAGAAGACACCACAGTACTAGATTAGATGGGTCAGGAGCTTGACTTGAGCTTTCCATTATATTTTCCATCAAATCTAGCTTTATAATCATGTTTACAAGCATAGGAACCCTTTGAAAGATCTGTTGACTAATCTTACTGAGGACATAGATATTTCATTTATTGAATTTTTATATTCAATATTACATATATGGAATTATAATTAGTCCTGAATTTACGATCTTAATGGAAACTGTCCATTATAGCAATAGCAATAGCACTTAGACTTACATACTGCTTCACAGTGCTTTACAGCCCTCTCTAAGTGGTTTACAGAGTCAGCCTATTGCTCCCAAACAACCTGGGTCCTCATTTTACCCACCTCAGAAGGATGGAAGGCTGAATTAATCTTGAGCCTGGTGAGATTTGAACTGCCAAATTGCAGGCAGCTGGCAGTCCATAAGGATGTAAAATGGATCACTCACGTGACCAACTTGATTTTAGGACCTTTTTTGGCGGCGGATGTTTAATGACCACCACATTCATGAAGCAAACCCATTGTTTGTTATGGGTCAGTTGTGCTGAAACCAGGAAGTAAATGCTGATTGTTTGCAAAAAAAATGTTGAAAAATGTGATTATATGACTCTGGGTCACTCCAAACTCCAGTACCTGTAAGTTGGTTGCTGAGCACCTGACATGTGGTCAGGTGACCATGGAGGGAGGTGGCTGTTAGTACTTTGAACCAGGTTGTAAGTAACTTGGGGATGGGTGCCTGTTGTAACTCCGATCAGTCATTAAATGACCGGTCATAAGTCAAAGACTACCTGTAGGTATATTGTACAATCATATATAATTGTATTGGATAATATTTACTGTATTAGATGTTCTGATACGTAGGCTATTTGATCTCAGCATCAAAGATTGTCCCATCCTCTGATGTTGCACAAATTGGTAGCACTTAAATGGCTTTTGCCAGCTTATGAGCCACAGCGTCGCAGGGGTTAGAGTGCAGTGCTGCAGGTTACTTCTGCTGACTGCTGGCTGCCTGCAGTTTAGCAATTCAAATCTCACCAGGCTCAAGGTTGTCTCAGCCTTCCATCCTTCTGAGGTGGGTAAAATGGGGACCCAAATTGTTGGGGGCAATAGGCTGACTCGGTAAACTGCTTAGAGAGAGCTGTTAAAGCACTATGAGATGGTATATAAGTCTAAGTGCTGTTGCTATTATCATGATGTGTCTGGAAATAGAAAAGCCTGAAAATAAATGTTTAAATATTCAATATCAGCATTATGCCAGTTTTGCTTTGTGCAGCAGAAATGTGGACACCATTTGCTTAGGATCAAGAGGAAATGGAGGCGCTTGAGATGAGATCTTTCAGGACAATCCTGTCATCTCCACAAGCGATTGATGATGGAACGAGGGCCCTTGATAGGCAGCTAGGCAGTTAACAGCCCATAGTTAAAAATAAGAGCCAGCAATCATGCCTTTTTTGGTTTGGACATGTCTGTAGGATGGATACGGTATGCCTGTTTAGGTAACTATAGAAACTGATGTCCATCTAAATGGAAAGTATTTTTTTAAATATTCCCCCTCCCGCAATTCCTCAATTAGCCAAATAAACTGAAGCACAGGGTTACAGTTTAATGTCACATGAATGCTGACAAGAATGCCGTATCTACTCAAGATAGAGAACTCTACAAGGGGTACCTCCATGACTGCCACACAGCTCCATTAGGGATACCTTATAATTTGTATAATTTATCCCACCAGCGCTGGAGAACCTGAAAGGACGAATGAATCCTACTGTCTGCCTGCAGCGATCACTTTGGACAGTTGGTACCCAGGAATTATATTCAGATTTAAGACAGAAAGTTGCTTTTACCTTCAAGGGCATTTTGTCTGTTGCACCAAGGTTGTCTGCTCAGATAAGCAGTGTGTTTCTAGAAGGTAGCAAAGAAAATTCCTTTCTTTGGAGATGTCTGGGATCTAACCTTGGATACCCACCAGATGTAGAGCTATTGAACCCTTCCCAAAATCTTTTTCCTGGGTTGCATTGCTCTTAACTCTTTTCTGGCAGCTCCAAAATCCGGATCCGAGATGGGCGGGCCAAGCCAATTGATCTCTTGGCAAAGTACATCAGTGCTGAAGATGATGACTTGGCAGTGGAGATGCATGAACCTTACACATTTCTGAATGGACTCACTGTCTCCGACATGGAAGATCTACTAGAAGACATCCAGGTATCCAGCCGATGATGGCTGTCCTGTTCTCTCAGGAGGGAGAGAAGACTCTTTCCGACCCTGATCTGAAGTTTGTCTAACTCAGCCTTCCTCTATTTGGTGGCTTGCAAATATATGAAGGCTCAAATGCCCAACCGTCTAGAACAGGGGTGTCAAACTCAATTTCATTGAGGGCTGCATCAGGGTTGTGTTTGAACTTGGAGAGGGCAGGGTGTGTGTGGCCAGTTCGACGTCACTCGTATTGGGGGTGCCTGTGGTAGCTCGAGCGCTTTGCCAGTGAAAATGGGCTCCTGAGCTCTGTTTTCGTTTGCGACAGCCTCCTGCAACCCTCTGCCAGGGAAAATGGAGCTCGCAAGGGTTGCATGCAGCCCTCCTGAGCTCTATTTTCGCTGGCAGAGGCACCGTGGGCCGGTCTTTGCCTGTTTCCAGGGCAGCCCCGCAGGCCAGATCTAAGCATCCTATGGACCTTGAGTTTGACACCCCTGATCTAGAAGATACAGGTAGTCCTCGACTTATGACCATAATGGAGCCTGCCCGTTACAGTTGTAAGATATGACAGTTGTAAACTGGGTCACCTATGTGACCAACCTGATTTTATAACTTTTTTTGTGAGGGGTCATTAAGCAAACCCATTGTTCGCTATGAGCTGGTTTTGCCAAAATATGGGAAGTAGAGCAGTGGTGGGATTCACATACCGTAGCAACCGGTTTGCCCAGCACCAGAAATGTGAGCGCGCACCATCCGCACATGCATATGGCATCACAAAACACGGCAATTCTCTAGCATGCACCGTCTACGCATGCATGCAACGTCAAACAACACGGCAATTCGCTCGCGTGTGCAGTCTGCACATGCATACAGCATCAAAAACACAGTGATATAGGACAGGATTGCGCCATTACCGGTTCTCCTGAACCGGCTGAATACCATCTCTGAAGTAAAGCCTGGTTTTCAACAAAAATCTCATAAGTCAGGGTGGCATGGAATGCTGTAAACGGCCCTAAATGCTGACCAGTTGCTGAGTGGCTGATGTAGTCATGTGATCATGAGGGTGTGGTCATTGGAACTTTGGAACCAGATTTTCAAGATCTCGGGGCGGGGGGGGCGGGGGGGGGCTGTCCTAAGTTTAAATGGAAGCCAAGCGGGCAGTCATAAGTCGAGAACTATGTGTACCAGGCTGGAGGAGGCTGGGCTAGTTAACAATTACAATTTAATACAACCATGTAACTTGTAATCAAACAATTTGTCTAGTCCAGATGATTATAAACAGAAAGGAAAGAATAAATTCAAATTCTTTTCAAGAAGCTATTTTGCTACAGTATTTTCTAGTTTCTCCTCTTTGCTTCTCTTCCTTTTTTCAAATTTAATTTGCTTTCAAATACTATGTCTGCCCCCCCGTGCCCCCATTTTCTTCTCCCCCGTTTGTCATGAGAAAAAAAATAAGTAAGTTTGGCACATATGCCTACTGTCCCTGTTGTTATAACATCTATTCCTCCCTCAGTTCAAATTTCAAGGAGAGAGAACAGTTCAAAACAAGCATTGTAGCTGTTGTGTCCTTTCTTTTTCTTTCTTTCTCTTTCTTTCTTTCTTTCTTTCTTTCTTTCTTTCTTTCTTTCTTTCTTTCTTTCTTTCTTTCTTCGTTTCTCCCTCTTCTCATATCTTTTCCCTCTTGTTTCAGGTTTACATGGAGTTGGAGCAAGGGAAGAATGTGGATTTCTGGAGAGACATGACCATCATCACTGAAGATGAAATAGCCAAACTCCGGAAACTGGAGGCTTCTGGGAAAGGACCAGGTGGGGTCAGAAAGACAAAAATTAGGACTCAGTTAATTCCAGTCAAAAAATAGCTCCTTACCCACTGCTGGTCTTCAGCAAAATAGGGTATTTTTCCATTTTTTTTGTAGATATTTGATATTATCCATTCCGCTGAACTCTAGTTCTTCATATTCTCATCAGTACCTACTTATTTATATTTATTTATTTATTTATTTATTTATTTATTTATTTATTTATTTATTTATTGTTTAAATTTCTATACCGCCCTTCTCCCAAAGGACTCAGGGCGGTTCACAGCCAAAGTAAGACAATTAATACAAAATTAAAACCAGATTAAAAGAAAAATTTAAAGTTGGCAGAAGATTTAAAACCAATAAAAACCCCATTATTAAAACCCCATTAAGCCAGTCCTGCTCGATGGAACAGAAATGTTTTCAGCTCCCGTCGAAAGGTCCGAAGATCAGGCAGTTGGCGGACACCTGGTGGTAGCTCGTTCCAGAGGGTTGGTGCCCCCACAGAGAAGGCCCTCCCCCTGGTCGTCGCCAGCCGACATTGACTGGCCGATGATACCCTGAGGAGACCCTCCCTATGGGAGCGCACTGGTCGATGGGAGGTCACCGGTAGCAGCAGGCGGTCCCGTAAGTAACCCGGTCCTATGCCATGGAGCACTTTAAAGGTGGTAACTAACACCTTGAATTGCACCCGAAAGACCACCGGAAGCCAGTGCAGCCTGTGCAGGAGAGGTGTTATATGGGAGCAATGAGTCGCTCCCTCTATCACCCGCGCGGCCGCATTCTGAACCAAAATATATTTGTTTGTTTTATGAAATTTAGAAATCACGCATCTCACTGTCCAAATGACTCTGGGCATTTTGACAGATAAAAGCCATAAAACCATATAAAAGAAATACAGTTTAAAACAGAATTAATTTACTCCTTTCACCAAGCCTGGCCACCTGAGGAATCTTACATTGACAACTAATTGCACTTCTAAGACTTTTTGGGAAAGATCATTCTTGGCAGATGTTTTTTTCCGATGGAGATCAAGGTGATCAGAATCCCCATCATTCCTACATCATACCTCTTTGATAGATCCCTACTTTGCTTCTGGAAAGCATCTTCTTCATCTTGTAGATTAGGGAGAGCATAGCAGACACCACCAACAATATGGCTTTTATTCATTCCTCTATTTGTTTTAACCAGGCATTCTTCACATAATTGCCAAGTTCATTTCCTTGAATAGCTGAGCAGACATGGATACTTTAATGTAGGGGCAATTCTTTCTTTTCTGTTACTTCTATTCCATTTGAACACTCAAAATGCATCCCTCATTCATTATAGTCTGATTGTGTGAATCATCCTACTAGTGTTGAACTTATGGATCCTAGAATTCCCTGCCATGTACCTAAAGATTCTAGGAATTGAAGTCCAGTACTGCTGTGGCCACTGAGCTGAAGAAGACTGCCTGAGAATCTAGGCAATTTTGCTGTTTTATAATGGAAAATGTCAGGAAATATAGCTTGCTAGTTCTTTGAATAGCCCTAGTGCAGTTAAAATGAGCATCTGATCACCCCATCCTCAAATAACCTTTCAAAATCTCATGTAAAAAAATAGGTCATATCCTATTTATCTGAGATCAAGACAAACTTTTCCTGGCCATTGGAACCAGTTGTCTCCATGTCCTCTTCTGGTCTATGGATTTAAGGAGTATCTTCTTCCAATCCAGTGGTTGGCAACCTTAAACATTCAAAGAGCCATTTGGACCCATTTCCCACAGAAAAAAAAACACAGGGAGCCACAAAACCCTTCCCATGCCTGACTATTTCCTGAGCGGCCACAAAACTAGTGTATGTATTACACTATGTATGTATGTATGTATGTAGTGTATGTATGTATGTATGTATGTATGTATTGTATGTATGTATGTATGTAGTGTATGTATTACACCGCCCTGAGTCCTTCGGGAGAAGGGCGGTCTATAAATAAAAATATTCTATTCTATTCTATTCTATTCTATTCTATTCTATTCTATTCTATTCTATGTAGTTTTCTTCTGAAACTTTTCTTTTCTTGGATTTATCCATGGTTGGCCTACCGGGTGTTGAAAATAAATTGCGTGTCAGCGAGTGTCACACATTGGCGGTTGTTGACGCATATTTTGAGGGACGGAGCCGCAGCAGAGGAACGAAAGAGCTACATGCGGCTCCAGAGCCCCCGGTTGCTGACCCCTGTTCCAATCGTATATTTTTGTGTCTTGCAGGAGAGCGTCGTGAAGGGGTGAATGCCTCAGTTAGTTCTGATGTACAATCTGTCTTCAAGGGGAAGACCTACAACCAATTGCAAGTGATCTACCAGGGAATCGAGGGCAAGATCCTGGCTGGGGGGCCCAACTTGGACATCGGCTACTGGGAGAGCCTGCTCCAGCAGCTAAAGGCATACATGGCACGGGCCAGGTAATAAAATATTATTAAAATATTATTAAAATATTATTAATATTATTATCGAAACAGCCACAAAAGAGCTCAGCCAGATTGGGATTATAAATGTGGGGATGGAAAAGAGGAGAATGATGAAAATGACATTAGAAAATGGCATATTGCCGAAGAATAGTGAATAACAAGGCATAATTTTAAGAGGACTGTGCTGTTCCAGTACTATGCCTATCACTTGAGCATCATTGGTGTATGGCCCTTATTCAGGAAGTTGGAATCAGACTGATTAGATTTCATGGAAGGAGCAGGAGGTTTGGCTTTCATTTCCTGCTATAGACACAGACTCTCTCTCTCAGACACACACACAATCACACACACTCTCCCTCTCTCACACACTCTCTCTCTCTCTCACACACACTCTCCTCACTCTCTCTCTCTCTCCACACACACACAATCACACACACTCTCTCTCCTCTCTCTCTCACACACACACACTCTCACACACACTCACTCTCTCTCTCTCACACACACACACGCATACTCTCTCACACACACACTCTCCCTCTCTCAAACACACTCTCTCCCTTTCTCACACACACACTCTCCCTCACTCTCTCTCTCACACACACTCCCTCTCTCACTCTCTCTCACTCACTATCACACACACTCTCTCCTCTCTCTCTCACACACACTCCCTCTCTCTCCTCTCTCTCTCTTACACACACACATTCTCTCTCTCTCCCTTACTCTCTCTCTCTCACTCACACACACTCACTCACTCTCACACACACACTCTTTCTCTCACACACACACACACTCACACACGCATACTCTCTCTCACACACACTCCCTCACACACTCTCTCCCTCTCTCAAGCACACTCTCCCTTTCTCACACACACACTCTCCCTCACTCTCTCTCTCTCACACACTCCATCTCTCACACACACACTCTCCCTCACTCTCTCTCTCTCACACACACGCACTCTCTCACACAGACATACTCTCTCACACACACATATTCTCTCACACACACACTCTCCCTCCCTCACTATCACACACACTCTCTCCTTCTCTCTCTCTCTCACACACACACATTCTCTCTCTCTCCCTTACTCTCTCTCTCTCTCTCTCACACACACACACACACACACACACCCCTGGCCACAGGAACTAATTCTGTGTTCTGTCCCTCCTGGGTCACAGGCTGCGAGAACGGCATCAGGACGTCCTGCGCCAGAAGCTGTACAAGCTCAAACAAGAACAAGGTGTGGAAAGTGAACCCCTTTTCCCCATCATGAAAAAAGAGTCACCATCCCCAGAAGCTGCCAGTAGCAGTCACAGGTAAATATGGTTGGGCTTCCTTCCTTCCTTAGCCTTTAAGGTTTTCATTCCAGTGCATAAAGACTCATGTGCTTTTTCTATTGATATGCATAGCTGCTCCTATGTGACATAAATAGCATTATCATTATTGGAGCAGCTTTATCCTTCCTAGGCAAGACGTTTTGCTGTTTTATATATTATGTAGTATGTTGCTCAATCTGGGCTCCTTCCAGATGCATGGACTTCAGCTCCCAAATTCCCTGTGGCCATTTCTGAGAGTTCTGGGAATTGTCCATATATCTGGAGTTACCCAATTTGAGAAAAGCTGCCCTAGTAAATGTTTTTTGGATTATATTTATTTGTTTGCTTATTAAATTCACATGCTGCTCATCTCGCCATCCAAAGGTACCTCGGACGGCTTACAATACTAGTAAAAATAGAAATACAAAAACAATGTAAACATATAAGAACAATTAACATTACAAGGATTAAATACAGACTTAGAAATTTACGGAAGTAGCTTACAAGTAGTCCTCGCTTCATGTTTATTGTTTAGTGACCCAACATTACGACAGTGCTGAACAAAGAGGCTTTGTTACAACCAGCCATCGAAGTTGCGGCCACTCCAGCACCCTTGAACAAAATTCAGATTCACATTTTATCTGTTTGTTTGTTTGTCAAACATGTACAGATAGCAGGTGTAAATATAGACATGGACATGAATGGAAGAAATTACATATAAATGCAGACAGTAGGACAGGGACGGTAGGCACACTGGTGTGCTTATGCAGGCCCCCTTTAGGGACCTGTTGTGACTCGTCCTCCCTCCTCTCCTCAGCCGGGCCCCTCCCGTCTCCAACCAGGCCTGTCTTGCCTCCAGCCCCTGGCCCTAGCCCCATGCCTGGAGACAATTCCAGGAGTGAAAGGAGTAGCCCAATAAATCTCACGCCGTCAGAGCAGGAAGACAGCCAGGTATTGGAATTGCTCAGTCCTACTCCTTCTAACCCCTCCCTTTCCCAGACAGCAGATCAAGCTGAAGACAATTCAAAGTGGGAGGGTCCTCGCTTCCGGAGATCTGAGAGGCGACGCCAGCAAAAGGAAGGGAGGGGCAGGCCTGGATAAATGCTGAGTCATGGAGCCACACCCCACAGCCTATATAAAGGACCTGCTTTTGGCATTCCAACCTTGAATCAAGCAAAGTCTTATCTAGTTTGCTGATATCGGACCCTATTGCTGAAGTCACAACTTGGACCCCTGCCTGCCCTGATAAACCTCGAAGGAACTTGGCAAGCTGCAGAGGCTTCGTTGCCAAGTTTGTCACGGACTTCCTTGACTCGTTCGTCGGAGTGGGGGGTGGGACACGACAGGACCTCTTAGGAATGGGGTGACCATTTATGGCCACCTTGTGGCTGCCTGCCTACCTATTGCTGCCAGCTGTGACCTGGCCCTGTCCACCACCATGTCCACAGCACCGTGTGCCACCGCTGTACTGTCCAGGGCCTTCTTTTGCAGTGGTACAGCTGGGGCTTCTCTGGTGTCCTGCCCAGAGCGTTTTCTCACAAAAGCAGCTTGGTGTGCAAAAGAAAGACCCTTCTAGCCAGGGTGTTTTGTTTCCCTCCCCCAATACTCCCAACAAAGAGTCAGTCAAAGGTCTCCTTTTCTAATTTATTTATATAGATAAATGTCCTGGCCACATCTACCCCCGGGCCTGCCAAGTTTCTGGAGATAACGAGGAAATTATAGATAAGGCCAGAATTACTCACAAATATATTCTTCCCTCCATTGATATAGTTTGCCCACACAAATTCATTGCTTTGTCCAAGACAAAAAACCAGGAAGTCCCACCTCCTATTTATAGTCTCTGCAGATGTCACTGCATGACAATCATTCCTTGGCTTTATCCCAACGCTTCCTCTGCTGCGCGCGCCGGTCACGTCTGCGCAGTCTTGCATCACTCCAAAACTGTTCTTGGGGCGTTGCCAAATCAGAAGAAGGCTCGAGAGAATCAGGCCTTGCCGGCCCCTCCTCCTCCCTTTGAGTGGGTGCCAGGGAGGGAGAGGGCCCAAGAGAAGCAGGGCTTGCCAGGTCTTCTCCCTCATTTTTTGAATCATTCGAGTCCAGGAGTCCGGGTCCAGGAACCTGGGTCACAACACAGGGCCTCCTTTTACGCACCAGGCTTTTTTCATGAAAGAAGGCTCCGATCGGGGCGCAAGAGAAGCCCTTGTGTTGCACCGCAACGAAAGGAAGCTCCGGGTGATAAGGCCGTGACGTGCCGTGTGCAATTCAGATCTGGGCAGTGGGGGCAACTGGTGGCAGTGAGGAGCCAGAGGGCCAAAAGGTCAAGAGATTTCAGGAGGGAGGAATAGGCAGGGAAGGGGAGTTCAAGAGGAGGCTAAGCTAAAAGGATACATTATAGGTCCGTGATGACGAACCTATGGCACGCGTGCCACAGGTGGCACATGGAGCCATATCGGTGGCCACGCGAGCTCAGCTCCAACGCGCATGCACGCACTGGCCAGCTGATTTTCAGGCCTTCCAGTCCCACAGAAAGTTGGCAAACGGGCTGTTGAGGGCCTCCAGAGAGGTGGGGAAGGCCATTTTTGCCCTCCCCAGGCTCCTAGAAAGCCTCTGGACCCCGGGGAGGGTGAAAAACAGGCCTACTGGGCCTACTGTGCCATCGTGTGCCAAAAGAAGGGGGAGCACGGAGAGATTGTGCATGCATGTGTGTTGGGGGGGGTGCATAGAATTATGGGTGTGGGCACGCGCATGCGATTCCTTTGCGCTCCCCCCGCTTTTGGCACGCGATGGCAAAAAAGTTACCCATCACTGTTATAGATGTAAAGCCATGATTGCTCCTTTTTAGAGAGGCAAAACTTGGGTCTCAAAACATTCATCATGATCCCATCGGCATATATAACCCTTTAGAGCAGGGGTGGGAAACGACGGACCTTTTATGACTTGAGGACATGGCTGGCTCAAGAATTCTTGGAGTTGAAGTCCACAAGGCATAAAAGGGCCGTCGTTCCCCACCCCTGTTTTAGAGGATCACGTAAGCCAAAGTTAAAGAGATCCGGTTCTTTGCCTGAAATTGCTTACAGTTAGAGTCTATGGAGATTCTCAGTCTCATCCAGGTCATGGTTGTCCCAAAGGTGCTTTTTTTCAAGAGGCAACTGGACTTTCTGGTTTTTCTTTGAAGACGTTTCCCTTCTCATCCAAGAAGCTTCTTCAGCGCTCAGAGCTGAAGAAGCTTCTTGGAAGAGAAGCGAAACGTCTTCAGAGGAATTACAGAGTGTTTCCCAACCTTGGGAAATTGAAGGTGAATAGACTAAAACTCTCAGAAGTCTTAGCAATGGCTGTGCTGGCTATGGAATTCTAGGAGTTGAAGTCCACACACCTAGAAATTGCCAACTTACTGAGTAAAGAGCTTGTTAACCAGAAGAGATTAAAAGCAGATGAAGGTTAGAACAATGGGTCATGTCAGAAGGATTTAGAGATCTTATGTCCCCATTTGCTGCACTCTTTTTGCTAAAAAGGTGGGCTATCCTCTTCCCCATCTTCTACCCAGGCTAGAGCCAGAGGAAATCGCCCCACCACAGCCTGGTCCTTCTTCCGTGGAGCCTGGCACTGAACCGGAAGCTGAAGCCAAAGCCGAGGGAGACGGAGAAGCGGTGTTGATCGAGGAAGACCTGATTCAGCAGAGCCTGGATGACTATGATGCCGGCAAGTACAGCCCCCGGCTGCTCACCTCCCACGAGCTCCCCTTTGATGCCCATGTGGTAGACGCAGACGAGGATCTCCAGCGCCTCCAGCTCTCCCGGCAGCAGCTCCAGGTCACAGGTAAGGAATGGGAAGATGGCGGGAGACTTCACCTGTGTTTCATGATGGCTGTATATGTAATGCAGTCAATGTGTACATGGAGCTGTACCACTAAAGGAATTTATGTTCTGAAATGCAACATGCAATAGCCTAGGGCAGGGATCTGCAAACATAGCTCTTTTAAGACTTGTGGACTTCAACTCCCAGAGTTCCTCAGCCAGCTGGCTGAGGAACTCTGGGAGTTGAAGTCCACAAGTCTTAAAAGAGCCAAGTTTGCAGACCCCTGGCCTAGGGAAAGAAGAAAGGAGACGAATAAATCTCCAATTTCCAAAATGCCCAGCCAGCCCCATTTGAAACATCCTCTTAATATTAATTAATAAGCTTCTGTCATTCGCCAGGCTGAAAATCCATTTTTGCTCTGCCTTTTAATCTCTCTTATTCAATTATTCATCTAGTCATTTTTCATAAGGAGTTTCGAACCCTAAATCTAGGTTGAGTTGACTTTTTCTAGACTCTAAAGAGAAACCATTAGAGGTGAATAAGAGGTCAAAATGGGTTCCTACATTCTTTAAAAAACAGTAAAAATTCAAATTAGGCAACAATTAGAAATTAAAACAAATAATCCCTGAATCCAGAAGGAAGGCAAATGAATACAGGGAGGGAAGTCCTTGACTTATGACCATAATAGAGCCTGAAATTTCTGTCATAAATCATGACAATCATCAGTTGAGGTACCATATGACCAAACTGATTTTATGAACTTTTTTCTGGTGATCGTTAAGTGAGAATGCATTCCTATGGGGGCTCTTTTGCCAGAAAGTAGTTGAAAAGGCCAGTTTCTGGCAAAAAATAATAATTTGAATCACATGATTAAGGAGTGCTGCAATATGCCATAAAGGTAAGCCGGTTTTCAAGCACCTGAAATGCAGTCATTCTGCCACAGTTGGAACTCAGGAACTGGGTCATGAATACCTTTTAAGGAGTCCATCATAACTTCAAATGGTTGCTAAATTACTGAGGCCTACCTGAATTGCTACCAGAATCCCAGGTGGAAAAATTATAGAAAAACGTCTTGGTAGAGGCGGATGTTTATCTTAATTTGGAAGTAAATCTGAAAGAAAAATTGGCTATACATTTTAAGGAGCCTCCTGCTGGTATTTACATGCCAGACTTTTAAATATTAAAAAAAATAAGGTAAGACTTAGGCATGACTTCGAGTTTCTGTCATAACTTGAATCTCTTCTCACCCTCCACATTTCGGGCCAATTGAAATCAAATCTTTAATTTTAAAAAACAAGACTGGAAACCAGCTTGATTAGAAATCTGTTTTAAGCAGGCTATAAAATTGAACCATTTCGTGGTGGCTCAAGGCTATAAGAAGCCTGTTATTAAAACACAGCAGCCTGCAATTACTGCAGGCTCGAATCCCACCAGGCCCAAGGTTGACTCAGCCTTCCATCCTTTATAAGGTAGGTAAAATGAGGACCCAGATTGTTGGGGGGGCAATAAGTTGACTTTGTAAATATACAAATAGAATGAGACTATTGCCTTACACACTGTAAGCCGCCCTGAGTCTTCGGAGAAGGGCGGGATATAAATGTAAACCAAAAAAAATATATATATTGTAGTCTGCTAGTCCCTTCATCAAAACTTCACTTTATATTTTATTTAGCGATTGGTTAGATTTGTGTGCTGCCCATCTCATCTAGACGGGACATAATATGTTTATTGTGGTTGGGATAGAAGTCCAAATCAATATAAAGTGTTTATTAAAGTTCAGCTATTTTACTGGTAGGATATAATTGGGTGACAGCTCACTGCTGTAGAATCCCATAGTGAAGGTGTTTCCGGATGTATTTGGGCCTCCTTTTTCTTACCAGCCACGGGGGCTAAAAAATTGTAAAGATAAAACAGACATTCAAGCATACTGTGGCCAATTGTGCGCCAGACCACATGCCAACCCCAGTGTTCTCCTCCTACAGGTGATGCCAGTGAGAGTGCCGAAGATATTTTTTTCCGCCGCGCCAAAGAAGGGATGGGGGCTGATGAGGCCCAATTCAGTGTGGAAATGCCCTTGACCGGCAAGGCCTACCTGTGGGCTGACAAATACCGTCCCCGCAAGCCGCGTTTCTTCAACCGAGTGCACACCGGATTCGAGTGGAACAAGTACAACCAGACCCACTACGATTTCGACAACCCTCCGCCCAAGATTGTGCAGGGTTACAAGTTTAATATCTTCTACCCGGACCTGATTAACAAACGTTCCACCCCAGAATATTTTCTGGAAGCTTGCCCGGACAATAAGGACTTCGCCACCCTGCGCTTCCACGCTGGGCCTCCTTACGAAGACATTGCCTTCAAGATTGTCAACCGAGAGTGGGAATACTCTCACCGGCATGGCTTCCGCTGCCAGTTTGCCAACGGCATCTTCCAACTCTGGTTCCACTTCAAGCGCTACCGTTACCGGCGCTGAAGAGGTGAACCAGAAGCGGGCTGATTTTATGAAGGGACAAACGTGGATATGCGCAGGGAACTGGTTCCTTGAACATGGACCAAAATGGTGGCTTTCAATATGGGAACATCAGGTTGGGCAACGTTTCTGAAGTGTGTTAGAACTGCTACTATCAGAAATCATCTTTTAAAAGAATGGTTCAGGACTGCCCTGATGTTCACCAGCCATTCAACTCTGGGGAAATTGTCTCTCTGGCAAGTAGATGGTGCTCTTTCCTCTTCTAGCCAGTGACATCTAAAACCGGTCAATTTAAAGTGTCTTATTGAGGTGGCTGATACCTTGATTGAGATTATCCTTGTTTTTTTAGAATGTATAGATTTGGGAGGGTGGGAGAAAGCGTCCAACTACGATAAAGATTTTGGATACGCGCTGCTTGTTTGGTATTCTTTACCCCAGTATGGGAGAACATAAAGGGGGGAAAGACAGGCTTCCTATTCGAATGGAAGTGTAAAAAGACTCAGTTATGCAAACAAATCCACAAATGGTCTTCTCCAGCCGTGCAGATTGCCCAGTGCTGATCAATAAACTTAAGCTGAAGGATGCAACTGGTAGCTTTCGAAGTGGATTAAATAAATGGTGACAAAAGTTCGATCAGCGGTAGATATGTGGGAATGCTGTAGCTCCCACCTTGAAAGAGGGTGGGAGTTGAATAACAAGGATTTTGCGCAGGGGGTGGGCAGGCCACAGCAACACCAAAATGGTAAACCGCACAATGTAGTCATCACCCCCATTACATATTGGCCTCCTCACATTTGACACAAGGCTTAGTGTGTTGACATCGTCAGACGTGTTGAGACTCTAGAAAGAGTGCAGAGAAGAGCAACAAAGATGATTAGGGGACTGGAGGCTAAAACATATGAAGAACGGTTGCAGGAACTCGGTATGACTAGTTTAATGAAAAGAAGGACTAGGGGAGACATGATAGCAGTGTTCCAATATCTCAGGGGCAACCACAAAGAAGAGGGAGTCAAGCTATTCTCCAAAGCAGGGGTCTCTAACCTTGGTCCCTTTAAGACTTGTGGACTTCAACTTCCAGAGTCCCTCAGCCAGCTTTGCTTAAAGGGACCAAGGTTGGAGACCCCTGCTCCAAAGCACCTGAAGGAGGACAAGAAGCAATGGGTGGAAACTAATCAAGGAAAGAAGCAACTTAGAACTAAGAAGAAATTTCCTGACGGAACAATTAATGAGTGGAACGACTTGCCTGCAGAAGTTGTGAATGCTCCAACACTGGATGTTTTTAAGAAGATGTTGGATAACCATTTGTCTGAAGTGGTGTAAGGTTTCCTGCCTGGGCAGGGGGTTGGACTAGAAGACCTCCAAGGGCCCTTCCAACTCTGTTATTATTATTATTAAGTGTACATCCATATTTAGATCCAAGCGCACGGGAGAAGGGCGGTATACAAATTAAAATATTATTATTATTATTATTATTATTATTATTATTATTATTATTATTATTATTATTATTATTATTACATGGATTGGAGATTCAGGGCCCAGGTGAAAGCACCTGGGCAAAGAACATAAGGAAAAGGAAAAAAAAACCCACACAAAAACAACTTCATATGTTGAAAACCACCCAGCCAGGCAGAAGGTTTGTGTTAATGCCTCCTGAACCCAGTTGCAATCATAAACTCAATAGAAATGTGGTGTCAAGAACATCATTCTCTTTTCTACAGTCTTCTGCATTTTAACCCATAACTACAGACCTGCGGTCATAACAACCGCAACAGTTTTCCAAAATGTTCGGAACACTCCTATTTTTAGAAATGGACCATTCCGGTTGCAAATAGCTTTTGTTCCCCCGCCAGTAAGAGTGTATGCAGCATCGCGCTTGCGTCAGTTATTTGATGTTTTCTGTAGCAGCATTTGAATTTGGGTTTTGGTCATTTGTTAAACGTGCTTTTTTTTTTATAATGTCAGGGCCAAGTTTTCCCTCAAAAAGAGTGTGATTTGGTGATCCAAACTTCAAAGAAACTGTTCTAAAATGGTATGGAGAAGCAGAGAGTGATCTGAGTGAAGTGGAATCGGATTGTGATGAAAATTTTGTAATGGACGATGAGGAACCATCATCGCTGATGAGACATCAGCGATGATGAAGCTCCCAATGAAATCGATGACCAGCTACAATCTAGGTCGTGCAATAATTTATATGGCAGGAACAAATTCAAATGCTCTTCTGCACCATTTGGAAGCAATAGATCCAGAGCCGCTAGTCACAATGTTGTGCACTTACCTGGAATATGGCCAGCTGCTAGAAATCTTGGAAATTCACCTACTCCCCTAGAGATTTGGAAATTATTATTTTCTAAAGAAATTATTAGCGCCATTATTCAGTGAACCAATGTAAAAAATTAGAGAAGGAAGATTGAAGTTCAAGGATGGAGAAACAAAAAGTGACCTGCGCGATGTGGATTTGATAGAGATCAATCCATTTTTTAGTTTACTGCTTTATACATCCATGTTTAGATCCAACCATGAAAACATTGAATGTCTTTTTGCTACTGAGTGTTGTGACCCAGGCCGAAGTAGGTAGTAATAAACTTAGTCCGTGGAAAAGCAAACTTTATTCAAACAGCTGGGAATTACAGCCTCCCAACACAAATTCCTCAAGTTATCTTGCAAACCTTGGTCCAATTAGGCAAACTGCCAAAGGCCCTTCCTGGCAAACATCCAGAAGCCACAAAAACAAAGATGTAGGCAAAGCAGAAGACGAAGCAGAAGACGCAGCTACAACATTGTTTTCCGGCAAAGCCCAAATGCCGTTGCTGGTCTGTTTTAAGCCTTATGTGAGGGGCCAATCATCTCTTGGCCCTACTCCCGAGTTGTCCTCTCTGCTTGAGCTGCTCTTGCCTCCTGGCAGCTCTTCTCATGCGTTCATTAGGAACAAGCTCCTCCTAGTGAGGAACAAACCTCACTACTGTCAGTCTCTGGAGGCTCCGGAGTCTGCACCTCACTCCCCGACGGCCCTGGCCCCACCTCAGTCTCATCGCTGTCCGACTCCATTGCCAGCTCCATAGGCTGCTGACGGACCACAACACTGAGGTCATTATGACCTCATGTCTGTAATAGCGTAGCCAAAATAGTATGTCTGTGGTTAAGGGTTAAAAAGAATATTGATAAAGTATGAGAGGAAAACAATCAAGATGGTGAGGCAAGGATTAAGTGGCTAGAAAGAAATTTCTTTCAGAAATGTTTGGAGACAGATACGTTTAGCCTGGAGAAAAGAAGACACTAGGGAGACATGATAGCGGTATTTAAGTATCTGAAAGGCTCCTAAGTAGAAAATGGGGCTGTCCCAAAAGACGGGGAAAAATAGTGATGATAATTGCATACTGTACGGTAGAAGTAGATTTCCAGTTGGACATCTCAAAATAATTTCTAATAGATTAAGTATCGTTGAGTTATTTTGAGTTCTAGTGACCACCCAGACAGATTTTTTCCCCAAGATGATCTATCCCTAACTTGGACTTTCAGGTCTTCCAATGGTGACAACTCATAGAATAGAATAGAATTTTTACTGACCAAGTGTGATTGGACACACAAGGAATTTGTCTTGGTGCATATGCTCTCAGTGTACATAAAAGAAAAGATACCTTCATCAAGGTACAACATTAAAACACTTAATAATAGCCATAGGGTACAAATTTAACACTTAATGATAGTCATAGGCTACAAATAACCAATCAGGAAACAATATCAGTATAAATCGTAAGGATACAAGCAACAAAGTTACAGTCATAAGTAGAAGGAGATGGGTGATGGGAATGATGAGAAGATTAATAGTAGTGCAGATTTAGTAAATAGTTTGACAGTGTTGAGGGAATTATTTGTTTAGCAGAGTGATGGTGTTTGGGAAAAAACTGTTCTTGTGTCTAGTTGTTCTGGTGTGCAGTGCTCTATAGTGTCATTTTGAGGGTAGGAGTTGAAACAGTTGATGTCCAGGATGCGAGGGGTCTGTAAATATTTTCACAGCCCTCTTCTTGATTCGTGCAGTATACAGGTCCTCAATGGAAGGCAGGTTGGTAGCCATTGCTTTTTCTGCATGATCAACTAAGTCCATTTCTTACAGGGCTGTTTAACAATGAAACAAACTTGGATTGCCTTCTGTCAGGGATGCTGCACTAGGATTCCTGTACGGGTCAGTTACAGGTAGTCCTTGACTTACGACTATAATTGAGCCCAAAATTTCCATTTCTAAGCAAGACAGTTGCTAAGTAAGTTTTGCTCCGTCTTACAACCTTTCTTGCCACAGTTATTAAGTGAATTATACCGCCGTTGTTAAGCTAGTAACACAGTTATTAAATGCACCGGACTTCCCCATTGATTTTGCTTGTCAGAAGGTCGCAAAAGGTGATCCGCAGGACCCCTGGGACACTGTGATTGTCATAAATATATGCCAGTTGCCAAGTATCCAGATTTCGAACACATGGTCACGAGGATACTGCAACAGTCATAAGTGTACAAAATTTATTTATTTATTTATTTATTTCAATTTTTATACCGCCCTTCTCCCGAAGGACTCAGGGCGGTGTACAGCCTAGTAAAAATACAATGTATAAACATTAAAAAGAAGTTAAAAAGAAATATTATAACGTGGCCAAAATTTTTAAAACCATTTAAAATCATAAGACATAAATACCCCAATAAAATATCAATCCAGTCCCGGTCATAAGTAACTGTTTTCAGTGCTGTTGTAAGTTCAAATGGTCACTAAACAAAAGGCTGTAAATCGAGGATTGCCTGTGATTGGACCCACTCTCATTCCACCATAGCAGGGGGCACTGTTCCCTCTAAACTGCGCGCGTGCGCAAATGCGCACTGCTGACACGGTCTCCGTGCACAGAAAATCTGTGCTGCGCAGCTAATCAACGCCTGTCAAATGACGTTGATTAGCTGCGCCAATCAACTAACTAAAACTTTTAGCTAGCCGATTCTAGCTAAAACTTTTAGCTAGCCGAATCTAGCTAAAAGTTTTAGCTAGCCGAATCTGTTTGATTCTTTTAATAAATCATGTGACTTGAATGGATGGATTTAATAAATGAATAATAAATAATAATAATAATAATAATAATAAATAAATAAATAAATAAATAAAATAAATAAATAATAATAATAAATAAATAAAATAAATGACTGGATTTAATAAATCATGTGACTTGAATGGATGCGATGCTGGCATGACCCGCACGTCTGATGTTGCTCACAGTGGTCCAAGGGACCGCTCAGGGTGCTTGCTCAGACTCGTGAAAAATTAGAGGGAACATTGGCAGGGGGTAATACAGGTGGTCCTTGACTTACAACCACAATTGAGGCTAGAGTTCCTGTTGTTAAGCAAAGCAGTTTTTAAGTGAGTTGGGCCTGATTTTACAACTTATTTTGCCATGGTGGTTAAGTGAATCACTGCCGTTCAATGAATCACATGATTGTTATGTGAATCCAGATTGTCAAAAGCTAGCTGGCAAGTTTGCAAATGGTGTTCACATAACCGTTGGATGCTGCAATCATCATAAATACATGCCAGCTAGCAAGTACTGAAATACTTTGGCCACCTAATGAGAAGGAAGGACTCCCTGGAGAAGAGCCTAATGCTATGAAAGATTGATGGCAAAAGAAGAATGGGATGACAGAGAAGGAGGTGGCTGGATGGAGTCACTGAAGCAGTTGGCGTGAGCTTAAATGGACTCCAAAGGATAGCAGAGGACAGGAAGGCCTGAAGGAATGTTGTCCATGGGGTCGCGATGGATCAGACACAACTTCGCAACTAACAACAACAAGCAAGCACCAAAATTTTGATCACAAGAAGGTGGGGGTGTTGCAATGGTTGCAATTGATTGTAAGTGACTTTTTTTCAGTGCCATTGTACATTCAGAAAGATGCTGAACAAATAGTTGTAAGTCAAGGACTATTTGTGTAGAACTTTGTTTCACAAATAGATTTTGTGAGTTCCGACAGACATGGCAGACTGGACTGCATCTATTTTTGGTTTCACTAGTACGATGACCAGTTTGTAAAGCATTCAAACTACGGCAAGAATGTTCGAACAAGCAAAACAAACTTCCTCAAAGCATTAAAGCAGCCACAACTTCTGGAAAGTTTGGCACTTGGTTCTAGCCATTGCTAGCTGTCTTACATTGTGCATATGTAGACAACGTTTCCACCAACTCCACTAGCAAGCGACGATATGCAATTATGCTGCACACGCTTTTACAGATAACCTTTCTAGACAATTGCATGCACATTTCCAGAGGAGATGGCTGCTTTAATGGGCCTTCTTTGCATCAATGCACTTTGCAATTGCACCTTTAAATCCAGTCCATGCCCCTAATAAATATTACAAACTATCCAATATCAGAACATAAACTTTGGTTCATGCAGGCTAACATTTTCTCCTTTTCACTGCCAGCATCTCCTGTATCACCTGGGTCAGAGTCATGATGGATTGGCTGTTTGTGCAAGAAGTGAACAAAACATCCATGTTTAGAAGCAACAAACCTGTGTAACACCAGCTGCTTTAACTGAAAAAAATTCGGTGTCTTCAGCTCTACATTTTGCAGACTATTGTAGCAAAAAGAATGTGTGGAATCAGGTATTTTTACTTTGGCATAAAGTCATTCACCCACACATTTTGGATGCCCTGGTCTGCTTATGCAGGAGTATCAAACTCAAGGCCTGCGGGGTGCTTAGATCTGGCCTGCGGGGCCACCCTGGAAACAGCAAAGGACCGGCCTATGGTGCTTCTACCAGCGAAAACAGAGCTCACGAGCTCGGTTGTTGCTGGCAGAGAGTTGCAAGAGGCTGTCCCAGCCAAAACAGCTCGCAAGGGCGTTGTGCGGTGCCCCCCCAGTTCCATTTTCACTGGCAGAGGTTGCAGGAGACCATCCCAGCTGAAAACGGAGCTTGGGAGCTCATTTTCTCTGGCAGAGTGCTCGGGCCCCCACAGGCGCCCCTGACATGAGGGACGTTGAGCTGCCCCCCAAAGTCAAACACAACCCTGATGTGGCCCTCAATGAAACCCATAGCTTATTGTATTATCTCCCCCCCCCGCCCTTAAAGAAGGCTGATATGCAGTGGTGGGCTGCAACCAGTTTAACAACCGGTTCTTTGAGCATGCCCTTTGCATTCAAAATACAGCAATTTGGAGCTCAGCTGCTTACCTTCTAAGGCAGCCCCGGTAAGTAGAACAGTGGAGGCGTGGAAATCAGCTGTGCCGCACGAATCAGCTGAGCCAGAAAGAAGGAAATATAGGACAGGATAGGAAGGGGGCGGATGGACAGGGCCAGCTGATCATCAGAACTACCGGTTCACCCGAACCGGTCCAAACCGGCATCAGCCCACCACTGCTGATATGTGTGTGTAAAGAGACGGGAAGATGTTCAAGTAGGAAAGCTGTGGCATTAAGAGAGTCCTAATTAGAGAGGCACTCTGGTGTATTGGTTAAGGCAGCAAGTGAGAAACTGGAAGTTTTGGAGTTCTAGTCCCATCTTAGACCTGTTAACCTTGGGCCAGTCATTCTCTCTCAGCCTTAGAAAGCAAGCACTGGTAAACCTTCCAAAATTTGGCCACAAAAACTGCAGGGCAGGCAGTCTCTAGGTGGATTTAACACTGACTTGAAGGTATAATAACAGTGGTGACTTACTTATGGCTTGAGCAGGGGATTGGACTGTTATATGGCTCCCATATAACACCTATCCTGCGCAGGCTGCACTGGCTTCCGGTTGTCTTCCGGGTGCAATTTAAGGTGTTAGTGACCGTCTTTAAAACGCTCCATGGCTTAGGACCGGGATACTTACGGGACCGCCTGCTGCCTCCGGTGGCCTCCCATCGACCAGTGCGCTCCCATAGAGAGGGTCTCGTCAGGGTGCCGTCGGCCAGACAATGTCGGCTGGCGACCCCCAGGGGGAGGGCCTTCTCTGTGGGGGCCCCAGCCCTCTGGAACGAACTACCTCCAACGTTGCACCAACTCTCTGACCCCCGAGCCTTCCGGCGTGAGCTGAAGACTCTTATTTCATCGAGCAGGACTGGCCTAATAGTTTTTAATAGTTTTAATTAGTTTTTAATGGGTTTTAGCTAATTTTTACATTTCAGCCAATTTAAAATTGCTTTTAGTTTTTTAAAATTGCTCTTAACTTTTGTATTATTGCTTTTACTTGGCTGTAAACAGCCCTGAGTCCTTCGGGAGAAGGGCGGTATAAAAGTTGAAATAATAAATAAATAAAATAAATAAATAAATCTTTCCTTTTCCTCAGGAAGTTGAAGGAAATACCCAATTACTCTACCAACATTACTCTAGTTAGAGAAGTTTGAAAGACAAATACAATCCGATTTATTCTGCGCTTCTGCTTTAATCAGTGCTAAAATTCTCTGGAATGAGGTTCAACACCCAGCCCATAAACTCTTGCATTTCTTTTGAATTTCAGTGGATCTCAACTTCTGAGTCAGCCTGAAGTTCATCGGGGGTTTTTTTTTACATGGAAGAAAGGCAGTGAATAGAGAGACCCATCAACTCCTCCTAGCAAATAAATGAGTAATTTGTTTCCTAACTGCTTAATGGACTTCTTGGAAGGAACTGAGTTCCAAATGGAATTCACGTCTCCTTTTATACATTTAAAAGATTTAAAACTCTTGATGAGGTAACAGGATCTAGAAGATGGTCTCACTTAATTCCCGTTAAACTTCTCAGTTTCTCAGCGTTTCCTTCAAGCGTTCCCTTTAAATGCAGTTTAGTGGCCGCCAGGCTCTCTAGGGAGGCTGAAGGGTTCATGGTCCTGGGTGAAGCATCAGTTACCCGTGGGACATTTTTAAGTTTCATTCTCCAGACGTACTTACGCTTATTTTTCTATCCTTGTAGAATGCCAAATTTTTAAGCGTTCATCCAGGTTCTTTCTTTTTTTAAATGAGAAAATAGAATTCTACCCAGTTCTACTGTAGCTGTGGTTTGGAGTTCATTTTGTTGATTACTCTAACTCACCCCTTTCTATACTTAACTTTGTTCTATTTATTTATAATTGTTTATTGAGCTATTCTTTACAAAATAAATGGAAAGCAGAGATGTTTGTCAACAGAAAATTCGATCAAATCACTATTCCGAATGTGTGCTAAAACGAAGGACAGGGTATTTGTAATGTTGTAAGAAATTTTATTTTATTTTATTTTGTTTTATTATTTTATTTTATTTTATTATTTATTTTATTTTATTTTATTTATTTTATTATTTATTTTATTTTTTATCAAATTTTGAAATCACCTATCTCTCTCACAGAGAATTTAAGTAATGCAGCTTATAAAACCAGACATACCTCCGGAAAGCAAAATCACAAAATTTATTCCACCTTAATTATTTTGGCCATGTCACTTGATCAAACTCGTTGGAAAAGATAGCTAAGTTTGTAAGAGTCAGCGGTAAAAGGAAATGAGACTATCAAAAAACACGGTGACTAGACAACATCAAAGCATAAGCAGTCAAAGCTTAAAAAGAAATGAAAGAACTCATACAAGATTGGAAACTGTGCAGAAAGACGGTCCATAGAATCAGTAAAAATCAGACACAGTTGAACAAAAAGCATTATCAAGAATAATTGTGTTTTTATGTTTTGTGTGACACAGACACAAACATAAACTGCTTTTTAAAATAGCAATGGCTTAAAGTGCCCACATGCACATAGGCATAAAGCAACTCGTGAAAATATTCAAAGCTGTCAAAAACTTTATCATTCTACTATTTTACTTCTGTTTCTACTATTAAGCCGCCATAGTAGCCCTGTAGCAAATAGGTTGCAAATAAATTTAACAAATTAATAAATGCATCCACATGCAAGCTGCGGTTTTTTGTTTTTCTCTTTTAGCTCTGTTGGGCTTACAGAGAACAAGGCAAGAGAGAGGGTGGCGAGGGAGGGAGGGAGGGAGGGAAGGAGAACCATGTATATATACTTCTCTGAATACATGAAGCCTTAGCAGATGTGTCCTCTGCTTCCGCCAGATAGGCAGCTAAATTTTCTCTTCGGAGAAGCAGGAAGCTGCTCTCAACATCAGCCCAGAATAACAGAACACAAAGTTGGGAGGGACTTTGGAGGTCTTCTAGTCCAACCCCCTGCTCAAGCCATTTTAGATAAATGGTTGTCCAGTCTCTTCTTTAAAACTTCCACTGTTGGAGCACTCACAACTTCTGGAGGACAAGTTGTCCCACTGATTAATTGTTCTGTCAGGAAATTTCTCCTTAGTTTTAAGTTGCTTCTCTCCTTGATTAGTTTCCACCCATTGCTTCTTGTTCTACCCTCAGGTGCTTTGGAGAATAGTTTGACTCCCTCTTCTTTGCGGCAGCCCCTGAGATATTGGAACACTGCTATCATCTCCCCCCTAGTCCTTCTTTTCACCAATAGGTTTAATATTAAATATCCAGCAATAAGTTCCCAGGGTGATTGTAATAATTGGGTCCAAAAGAAGTCCAAAAGGACCTTGAGAACAGATTTGGTCTTCCTGTGTGGCGATTCGCTAATTTCCACTTTTGAATGAATTAAACGTATAAAAGAACAGCAACAAGAATGATGGCTGTTTCTGAAGTAATCTGGTTTAATGTAAAGGGATTGCCAGTAAATTCGCCTTAAGAAAGAAATTTGGGAGATAGTTTGTGTATAAAAGTCTGCCGCTGTATAAGTAATTGCCCATAGAACTAGATTAAATGCGAATTTCAATTGGGGATCTTTGTTCTTCAGTAAAATGATCATTAAAGGAAGCCTGATGGTACCTTCTAAAAAAAAAAAAAGAATGATCAGAGGACTGGAGGCTAAACATATGAAGAATGTTTACAGGAATTGGGCATGCCTAGTCCAATGATGGCTAACCTTTTAGGCGCTGAGTGCTGAAAAGGCACAGAAGTGTGTGTACACGCGCACACCCATAATGCAATGCACGTATGACGGCCCCACACCCCGCCACCTTCGTATGCCTGCCCACCACCCATGCGCAACCCCCCCTAGCATCTGCGTGTGACTCCCCATGTGCGTCCCGCCCCCACACATACGTGCGCATCTCCCACGTGCGCCCTGCCCCCCACCCATGTAAGGCAGAGACCCGAAAACCAGCTGACTGGTGGGAAGCACATGCATGCTGGCAAAGCTGAGCTGGGGCAAAGGCTCGCATGCCTGCAGAGTGGGCTCTGCATGCCACCTGTGGCATGCGTGCCCTAGCTTCATCATCATGGGCCTAGCCTAATGAAAAGTACTACGGGAGACATAAAGCAGTATTCCAATATTTGAGGGGTTGGTGCAAAGAAGAGGAGAGGTCAAGGAGAAAGGTTAAGAAGAAATTTCCTAAGAGCAATCAACAATTGGACAACTTACTTCAGAAGCTGTGGTGTTCCACTACTGGAGGCTTTCAAAAAGAGATTGGACAACTATTTGTCTTAAATGGGATAGGGTCTCCTGCTTGAGCAGGGGGTTGGACTAGAAGACCTCCAAGATCCCTTCCAATTCTATTACTTATGGTTCTATGATCTGAATACTGTCCCAAAGTGACATCATTATTGCTTCTCAAAAAGGCTATATTTATGCCATGGATTTTTGCCTATTGAACCTTGAACATAACTCAAGGGGGGAGACAGTTTCTTGTTATAACCCAGCATGGATAAAGAGGTCTCTCTGCCTTTTCCAATCAGACCAATTAATAAAATGGGAACTGAGTTTAAACTAGACCAAATCAGAACTTCTGTGTCTTTAATATTTGCAAAAAACATTTGTAATTGTTTATAATTTCAGTGACCCATCAGGCCACAAATTGTAGCGGCCCTCTCCCCAGAGTGATAAAATGTACAAACCTAATAAAGGTGCACAAAATCTTGTAAAGTAGAATTCAAAAGCAACATATTATGATCAATATCAATACATGATATATGATATCCCCTATTTATCATATAGAAGTCTCACTACTCAATAAAGCAGGGTTTCCCAGCCTTGGCAATTTTAAGACTCGTGAATGGACTTCAACTTCCATAATTCCCCAGCCAGCCATGCTCAACTACCCACAATTCCCCAGCCACAAGGTATTTATTTCTAGGGAAAAGATTAACAGTCTCTAGGAAATGTTTTTTTAAAAAAGCAATGCTATAGTAGTGGATCTTTATTTTTTATAAGTGCATGATAAATGCGAAATATTACTGCTCTGAAGTGTTTATTAATTCTTCTGTGTATGTGACTCACCACTTACTCATTTCAAAAGCAAAATCGTCACACGTGCATAAATGGCAACGCTAAGGTACAGTTAACCATGCCACAAATATTTCTCTTAAACATATACATACTGCATAACAAATAATCGTATTGTTTTGCTGTCACAATTACACACATATCCTGTCAGAGGCATCGGGGGTTTCAAAAATACAAAATGTCAGCTACAATACATATAAAAAGTGAGCAGGGTTTCAAACACGCAAACTTGGCTGCCAGTTTGATTTCTTTAATTTTTATGATTTTATTTTTTTTTGCAAAAATCATACAAATTTAAACAAGAAAGTAAAGAAAAGTGATTGGTAAAATAGAAAAGAAATTAAAGAAAAAAAGGCAAAGAGAAAACAGGAAGATGAAAAAGAGAGCTATAAAGAAGTTGAGGATTTTAGTGTTTATCTGCACGATAAAATCGCTCAGCTTCGGGATGGTTTGGATCAAAATTGGGTAGATCCAGGCGAGTCGTCAGAGACTCATCTTGTTGAGACGGTTTGGGATGGGTTTGACCCTGTGGCTCCTGAGGACATGGACAGGTTGCTGGGAGGGCTGAATGCCACCACTTGTTTATTGGACCTGTGCCCCTCCTGGTTGGTGCTGGCCACGCAGGAGGTGACGCGAGGCTGGCTCCGGGGGATTATTAATGCTTCTTTGTTGGAGGGGGTTGTCCCTGCTGCCTTGAAAGAGGCGGTGGTGAGACCCCTCCTTAAGAAGCCTTCCCTGGATCCGGCTGTTTTAGGAAATTATCATCCAGTCTCCAACCTTCGTTTTGTGGCGAAGGTTGTAGAGAGTGTGGTGGCACGTCAGTTACCCAGTACCTGGAGGAAACTGTCTATCTAGACCCGTTCCAGTCCGGTTTCCGACCTGGGTATAGCACTGAGACGGCTTTGGTCGCATTGGTTGATGATCTCTGGAGGGCCCGGGACAGGGGTTATTCCTCTGCCCTGGTCCTGTTAGACCTCTCAGTGGCTTTTGATACCATCGACCATGGTATCCTGCTGCACCGGTTGGGGAGTTTGGGAGTGGGAGGCACCGTTTTTCAGTGGTTGCCGGTTGCAGACGGTGTTGGCAGGGGGGCAGAGATCGACCGCGAGGCGCCTCACGTGTGGGGTGCCGCAGGGGTCGATTCTCTCGCCTCTCCTGTTCAACATCTATATGAAGCCGCTGGGTGAGATCATCAGTGGTTTTGGGGTGAGTTACCAACTGTACGCTGATGACACGCAGCTGTACTTTTCCACCCCAGGCCACCCCAATGAAGCCGTCGAAGTGCTGTCCCAGTGTTTGGAAGCCGTACGGGTCTGGATGGGGAGGAACAGGCTCAGGCTCAACCCCTCCAAGACGGAGTGGCTGTGGATGCCGGCACCCCGGTACAGTCAGCTGCAACTGCGGCTGACTGTCGGGGGCGAGTCATTGGCCCCGATGGAGAGGGTGCGCAACTTAGGTGTGCTCCTGGATGGACGGCTGTCTTTTGAAGACCATTTGACGGCCGTCTCCAGGAGAGCTTTTCATCAGGTTCACCTGATCTGCCAGTTGCGCCCCTTTCTTGATCGGGGTGCCCTATGCACAATCACTCACGCTCTAGTTATCTCTTGCTTGGACTATTGCAATGCTCTCTACATGGGGCTCCCCTTGAAGAGCACCCGAAGGCTCCAGTTGGTCCGGAATGCAGCTGCGCGGGTGATAGAGGGAGCCGCTCGTGGCTCCATGTAACACCACTCCTGTGCAAGCTGCACTGGCTGCCTGTGGTCTATCAGGTGCACTTCAAGGTATTGGTTACCACCTTTAAAGCGCTCCATGGCTTAGGACCGGGATATTTACGGGACCGCCTTCTGCCGCCGTTTGCCTCCCACCGTCCCGTGCGCTCTCACAGGGAGGGACTCCTCAGGGTGCCGTCGGCCAAGCAATGCCGGCTGGCGACCCCCAGGGGAAGGGCCTTTTCTGTGGGGGCTCCTACCCTCTGGAACGAACTCCCCCCTGGGACTCCGTCAACTTCCCGACCTTCGGACCTTCCGCCGTGAGCTGAAGACATATTTATTTCATCAAGCAGGACTGGCATAGGATTTTAGAATTTTAATACTTGTTATTGGGGTTTTAATTCAATTGGTTTTATTGTTTTATATGTATTTTATATAGGGCCGTATTTGATAGGTTTTTTAATTATTGTTTTATTATATTTATTATTGTGGTTTTATATGGCTGTGAACCGCCCTGAGTCCTTCGGGAGAAGGGCGGTATAAAAATATAATTAAATAAATAAATAAATAAATAAAAGTGGCTTCCAATCTCATTTTACATTAGTTATAATTGCAGAGTTCTTTGCAGAGTTCTTTGTTGTTGGTTTGCAGACATTTCATTACCCAATTTGTTATGTTCTGGAAGTAACGAGGCTGGAGACCAGGGTAGTGACAACAGCTCTTTAATATAGGGTGAACCCAGCAACAGGCTGGGGGAAAAACCTCTCCTTTTATACAGTTCTGCTGGAGGCTTCGTCCAATCAGCAACGTGCTGATTTCCCGCTCAAATATTTAAAGGTACAAACATGAATACATAACACTCCTCCCCTCCCAGAAAACACTTTGCCTCTATTTACATTTTATTTACATGTCCTTATTCGACGTAGTCACGCAAATAACCTGGGCGTCTCCTAGTTCTTTCAGACCTGCGCGGTTCAGTTCTGGGTGGTGTTTTGAGCTGGTCGGAGGGTCTGTTTTCTCCTCCCAGCTCTTTCTCTAGGCCAACGGGCCCTGGATTATTTGCAGACTCTTTTTCTTGGCCATCCGGCCTTGGATTACTTTTGTGATTTTCCCTGCCGATTCCCTCGGGAACCTGATGGCGTCGCTGGACCTCCGGGACCTCAGCTAAGTCTTGCGCCTCCGGGTTATGGTCAGCTGTGGGTTCAAATAAGGATTGGTCACTATCTGTCTCGTTTGGTTCGGGTTGCTCTGTTATTCGTTTCCTTATCTGATCTATGTGGCGCCTCCATACTCGGTTGTCTTGTAATTCGACCAAGTATGACTTTGGACCGGTCGCTTTTATGATTTGCCCTGCGAGCCAGCTTGGGCCGTCCCCATAGTTGCGGGCCCACACTCTGTCGCCTATACCCATTCCTCTCGTTTTTTCTATTTCCCCCTGGTAACCCTCTGGTGTGTAATGGGGATTCAAACGGTCAAGTGGGCACCGGAGCTTCCGACCCATCAAGAGTTCGGCTGGGCTTCTGCCTGTAGCAGTGCTTGGGGTTCTGTGCTGAATGGCCAGAAAGAAATCTACCTTTGCTTGCCAGTCTCCTGGCTTGAGTCTGGACAATGCCTCCTTAGCGCTCCGGACGGAACGCTCTGCAAGGCCATTCGACGCAGGGTGGAAAGGCGCGGAGAGGGCATGGCGGATGCCCTCCTCTGCCAAGTATTCCTCAAACTGGGCTGCCGTGAATTGCGGGCCATTGTCGGACACTAGAGTGTCAGGCAACCCGTGGGTTGCAAATAGGTGGCGCAGGGCTGCGATTACTGCCTCGGCCGTAGTGGATTTCATAAGTACGATTTCTAACCATTTAGAGAATGCGTCGACAACCACTAGGAAGGTTTGGCCATGGAAGGGCCCAGCAAAATCAATGTGGATTCTTGACCAAGGCCCTTGGGGTTTTTCCCATTCCCTGACTGGGGCCGTTGGTGGTAGAGGTCTGGACTCTTGGCAAGCCTGGCATTTCCCTACCCTCTCAGCAATTTCTGAATCCATGAGTGGCCACCACACATAGCTTCTTGCTAGCCCCTTCATCCTTACGATCCCCAAGACCAAACAGTATTTTTTCCTAGAAGTTTGTGCAGCGGTTCAGCAACGGTCGCTTTGTTTTTTAAAAAAACCGCGTAAAAATTCACTAACCCCAGGAATGCCTGCAGCTCTGCTTTGTTTTTGGGCGCTGGGGCCTTTCTGATTGCCTTGACTTTGCTCTCAGTGGGGTGAATTCCCTTCTTGTCTATACGGTAGCCCAAGAATTCGACGGACTCGACCCCTATGTGGCATTTGTTTGCTTTTACCTTTAGTCCGGCTGCCCGGAAAATGCCCAGAACCTTTCTTAATCGCTCCCCCAGTTCCTCTACGTTTTCCGCTGATATTAAGACATCATCGAAGTAGGGAACTACCCCTGGGAGCCCTTGCAGGAGTCGTTCCATTAAGTTTTGGAACAACCCCGGTGCCACACTCACCCCAAATTGTAGTCGGGGGCATCTGAAGGCACCCTGTGAGTTACAATCGCTTTGGGCTTCGCTGTGTTGGCGCTCACGGGCAATTGTTGGTAGGCTTGGGCCAAGTCTAACTTTGCAAAGACCTGCCCTTGCCCCAAAGAGTGCAGTAAGTGTTGCACCACGGAACCGGTAAGCGCTTTTCTGTAAGGCTTTGTTTAGCCGCCTTGTAGTCAGCGCAAATTCTAATTGACCCATCTGATTTTATGGGTGTGACGATTGGCGCCCCCCACTTTGCGTGATCGACTGGTACCAAAATTCCCTGATTTATGAGCTTATCTAGCTCCTTGTCAATTTTTGGCTTAAGGGCAAAAGGGACTCTCCTCGCCTTTAGCCTAATGGGAGCTACCTGGGGGTCTAAATTGAAGGAAATAGGGGTCCCTTGTACTTGCCCAGGCAGTCCTTGAAGACATCTTCGAACTTGTTCAAGAGTATGTCTTTCAGGTTGCAGTCACTTCTGTAGATGCCGGTCACTCCCATGCCCAGTGCGCGAAACCAGTCTAGTCCTAGCAAGCTAGGCAGAGTCCCCTCGACGATTGTGATGGGCAGGGTCTTCTTGTGAGGTCCGTACTCGACGCTGACGGAGGTGGTCCTCGAACAGGGATTCGATTTCCTGGTAATCGTGGACCCGTAACCGTTGGGATTGCAGGTGGCGCTCGCGACTGAAGGCAGTGACTTCACCAAAGTGTCCCAGGACATGATGGTGATGGCTGACCCGTGTCCACTTCAGTCGGCACCTTACTCCCTCTATTTTAGGTTTGGTGAACATCTTCTTCTCCACTCGGGTTGAGGCCCGGCCTATAACTACAGTCGTTTGGTTCGAATTCGCGCCTTTCTTATTTGAGCCAATCGCGGGTCGCCTTTCCGATCCCACGCTCTGATTGGCCGATTTAAATTTTCGGCGGAAGGTTGGGGAGCTCGACAGACTTGAGCTAGGTGCCCTTCTTTCCACACCGCCGACATGTTGCGCCCTTAAACTTGCAGCGTTGGCGCTGGTGTTGACCTCCGCAGCTTCCGCATTCGTCTCGGTCCTCTTTGTCGCGCTTTCGGTTCGGCAGACCCTTCCTCATCCTCACCGTCACCGCCGGATTCGGTCTGAATCTCCTCCTGGTGCACTGGAGCCGGCTTTGTGCTCGCCTTTGGTGGGGAGGCTTTGCAATGTCTCCGCCGCTTGGGTGGACATTTCATGTGCTCTGGCTTCGCCCAGAGCGCTGGCCAGCGTTAGGTTGCTCTTCGCTAGCAGCCGCGCCGCAAACGGATGTCTTTGACCTCGGATGAGTTGCTCGAGCAGCACCTCGCCCAGGTCTCGTATCCGCAGTCCTTGGACGCCTTCCTTAGGGCGGCCATGTAGTCACCAATGGACTCGCCCTCCATCTGCCTTCGCTCTCCAAATTCAAACCGCCGCACGTATTTGGACGGTGTGGGTGCGAAATGGTTCTTTAATAGAGTTTGCAGAGTTGGCCACGATACCGATTGTATCGGCGTTGGCTCTGCCAGGGCTTCCGCAATATCGGTGGCCTCCGGACCACAGTGGCTTAAGAAAAAAGCCCTTTATGGTTATCTGGAACTCCTGCAGTTCGTTGGCTTCTAGAAAGCTCAAACGGGTCATATACGCTCCCATTTCTCTCTGGCTGGGTCAAACGGTGCGGGCGGAGTGTAACTGGCCATCTCCGCGTTTTCTGCCCTGAATTGCTGGGTTCGGTTCTATCGTGCGTGCTTCAGCTCGGTTCTGGTTCTCCTTAGCCTCGAGATCCCACCCTCGTCGCCAATGTTATGTTCTGGAAGTAACGAGGCTGGAGACCAGGGTAGTGACAACAGCTCTTTAATATAGGGTGAACCCAGCAACAGGCTGGGGGAAAAACCTCTCCTTTTATACAGTTCTGCTGGAGGCTTCGTCCAATCAGCAACGTGCTGATTTCCCGCTCAAATATTTAAAGGTACAAACATGAATACATAACACAATTAAGTAACGTTATCAGTGCTAATGGGTTATAGATGCATTTATATTTTATCCCCTTTCTCTATAAGGTTACCTCATGGCTCCTTTCTTCCCATATTCTATTTTTCTAATCATCAAACCCATAAAATCACAAATTCATTTTTCCCCCTTCATTTTCAGCAAAAAGTCCATAAGGCATTGTGGCCACCCCTCATCCTGTCCCTTTTCAGTTCATTTTAGTTCTCTGCATCATTCCACTTTAGCTGCAACTTTAATCAAGAGCCCAGCTTCAGTCTCATAAACATGGTGCTTTTCTATCTTCATGCTCAGAGCAGGGAAAAAAAGGGAAAGTGAGAAAGGGAAGCTAAGGAGGAATGAAAGTGAAGAGAGAGAGAGAGAGAGAGAGAGAGAGAAGTGAAAAAGTGCTGGCTTTTACATGCTACCAGATATCAGATTATGTGAAGCAAAAAGTGGTTAGCCAGAGAAAAGTAAACACACAGAGATGGAAAGTTGCTGTAACATCTTCGCCTCCTTCACAGCATCTTCTCTTCATTTTAAAGTTGAAAAGGTCTTCAGGTGTGATTCATCAGTTTTTCCTCTGATTGTTTTTTTCCCCCCACCTCCATATATGGCAAAGAACCCTTTAGGTTGAATTTCTGAGAAATTAAGTTTCTCCCACTCTTCTGGTCTCCCAACTGACTCTGTGGCCTGTTTTCTTTCCGTTTGATTCTTTGTGGTTAGCAATGAACAGAGTTTGGTGTTCAAAGTTCTTTGATTTCTTGCAAGATCTGATAAAGGACAGAAGGGGGGGGGGAATGAAGAGGAGGCGAAGCTATTAAGATAAAGGAGAAGAAATATGAACTTTAAGCCTGGCTTCAGGACTTTTTAGTCACAATATTTTAGGCAAAAGCAGGGTTCTTGACATCTTGTTGTAGCAGTAATATTCTAAGGCAGGGGTCTCCAATCTTGGTCCCTTTAAGACTTGTGGACTTCAACTCCCAGAGTCCGTCAGTCAGCAAAGCTGGCGGAGAAACCCTGGGAGTTGAAGCCCACAAGTCTAAAAAGGACCAAGGTTGGAGACCCCTATTCTAAGGTATAGGTAGTCCTTGAGTTATGAATGGAAATGGTGCCAGCCCATCATGGTAATAACTTGAGATAGCTTGGAAAGCAGGTTGGTGAGTCAGAGGATGCATGTATAATGATTTTGATCCTCTCCCTTCCTAACTTGATTGCCAAGAGAAAGGTCAGCCCCTATTTGGCAACTACAAAAAAAAAAAAAGGCAAGAATCTACAGGAAGAATGGCTTTTCACTTGTCCACAAAGGAGGGGAGGTGTTGAAAAAAGGCAAGATGGTGGCCAGGCCTGCAAGACTGAAACTATCTTAAAATTTTTGACACCCCCTGGGAGCTACCATTTCTAAGTATCTCTAAACAACAGGATGCAACTGACTGAACTTTGGCTGTAGTCCACTAGACATGGAGAACCTGTAGTCCACCATACAATTTTATCCTGCCTGGAGGTGCTGGGAGTTGTAGTTTAACACCGGTGGGTCAGTCCTTACTTAGAGGTCCATTCAGGGCTGCAAGAGGTTTTGCTGTAGTTCTCTCCTCCCGCAATATTATCTGTACAAAAGGTTGTGTAATTGAAGCTGCATGGGGGAACGTGGGTCTGGGGACACCTTCCTTTATATTTGGGGTTAGGAATTTGGGGGGAAACAGGAAGGTCATCTTCCAGTAAGGCCATGCAAACATCACTGACCCCTTTCTTCCCTGACAGGGATATTCATTGTAAGTGAGTGTGCAATTACTCACGCCTAGACTAAATTTTTTCTATTATTCATTTCTGATAAGTGATAATAAATTATCAAGCTCAATTGTTGCAGCCACAACATTGCAGAATGTCTGACAAGGTTGCACACTGTGGAGACTTTCTATGTTCCTTGGAGAGTTCTAATACAATCTCTAATGCACATATTCCGCTAAAATGTAATTTCTGGACCAGACTTCTCCAAGATGTTACTTTTTGGTTGGGTTAGACTACAACTTTCATCAACTGTCTTTAGAAGATCATTTGACGGCCGTCTCCAGGAGAGCGTTCTACCAGGTTCGCCTGGTACGCCAGTTGCGCCCCTTTCTGGACCGGGATGCCCTATGCACGGTCACCCACGCACTCGTGACGTCTCGCCTGGATTACTGCAATGCTCTCTACATGGGGCTCCCCTTGAAGGGCATCCGGAGGCTGCAGTTAGTCCAGAATGCGGCTGGTGATAGATGGAGCCCTCGTGGCTCCCGTGATGACACCCATCCTGCGCAGACTGCACTGGCTACCTGTGGCCTTCCGGTGCGCTTCAAGGTTTTGGTGACCACCTTTAAAGCGCTCCATGGCATTGGGCGGGTTATTTACGGACCGCCTACTGCTACCGAATGCCTCTCACCGACCTGCGCCTCATAGAGAGGGTCTCCTCAGGGTGCCGTCAGCGAGGCAATGTCGCCTGGCGACGCCCAGGAAGGGCCTTCTCTGTGGGGCTCCCACCCTCTGGAACGAACCACCCCGGCCTTCGTCAGCTGGACCTTCGGACCTTCCGCTGGCTCAAAACATACCTATTTAATTGTGCAGGACTGAGCTAGATTTTAAATTTATGGGTTTTAACTGGGTTTTATTTTTATATTTTAAAATACGGGCTTATAGAATAAGTTTTTAATTGTTTTTATAGTGTATTTATGTGTCTATGTGTTTTTATGCCTGTAAACCGCCCTGAGTCCTTGGAGATAGGGCGGTATATAAATATGATAAATAAATAAATAAATAAATAAACTTCTGCAAAGATGGAGTCACACAAAGCTCTGAACTAGCCCCTCCGCAGCTGGCTTTCTGGCTTCTGTATAAATTGGTCCGTAGCTTCCATCAATCTGACAATTAGCTGTGCTCTGTAGGGCAGGGTCTCCAAACTTGGCAACTTTAAGACTTGTGGGCTTCAACCTCAGAATTCCTCAGCCAGCAAGTTCTGAGGCACTAGAGCAGTGTTTCCCAATCTTGAGAACTCTAAGATATGTGTAATTGAAGCTGCATGGGGAAACGTGGGTCTGGGGACACCTTCCTTTATATTTGGGGTTAGGAATTTGGGGGGAAACAGGAAGGTCATCTTCCAGTAAGGCCATGCAAACATCACTGACCCCTTTCTTCCCTGACAGGGATATTCAGTGTAAGTGAGTGTGCAATTACTCACGCCTAGACTAAATTTTTTCTATTATTCATTTCTGATAAGTGATAATAAATTATCAAGCTCAATTGTTGCAGCCACAACATTGCAGAATGTCTGACAAAGTTGCACACTGTGGAGACTTTCTATGTTCCTTGGAGAGTTCTAATTATCTAATACAATCTCTAATGCACATAATCCGCTAAAATGTAATTTCTGGACCAGACTTCTCAAGATGTTACTTTTTGGTTGGGTTAGACTACAACTTTCATCAACTGTCTTTAGAAGATCATTTGACGGCCGTCTCCAGGAGAGCGTTCTACCAGGTTCGCCTGGTACGCCAGTTGCGCCCCTTTCTGGACCGGGATGCCCTATGCACGGTCACCCACGCACTCGTGACGCTCGCCTGGATTACTGCAATGCTCTCTACATGGGGCTCCCTTGAAGGGCATCCGGAGGCTGCAGTTAGTCCAGAATGCGGCTGGTGATAGATGGAGCCCTCGTGGCTCCCGTGATGACACCCATCCTGCGCAGACTGCACTGGCTACCTGTGGCCTTCCGGTGCGCTTCAAGGTTTTGGTGACCACCTTTAAAGCGCTCCATGGCATTGGGCGGGTTATTTACGGACCGCCTACTGCTACCGAATGCCTCTCACCGACCTGCGCCTCATAGAGAGGGTCTCCTCAGGGTGCCGTCAGCGAGGCAATGTCGCCTGGCGACGCCCAGGAAGGGCCTTCTCTGTGGGGCTCCCACCCTCTGGAACGAACTACCCCCGGCCTTCGTCAGCTGGACCTTCGGACCTTCCGCTGGCTCAAAACATACCTATTTAATTGTGCAGGACTGAGCTAGATTTTAAATTTATGGGTTTTAACTGGGTTTTATTTTTATATTTTAAAATACGGGCTTATAGAATAAGTTTTTAATTGTTTTTATAGTGTATTTATGTGTCTATGTGTTTTTATGCCTGTAAACCGCCCTGAGTCCTTGGAGATAGGGCGGTATATAAATATGATAAATAAATAAATAAATAAATAAACTTCTGCAAAGATGGAGTCACACAAAGCTCTGAACTAGCCCCTCCGCAGCTGGCTTTCTGGCTTCTGTATAAATTGGTCCGTAGCTTCCATCAATCTGACAATTAGCTGTGCTCTGTAGGGCAGGGGTCTCCAAACTTGGCAACTTTAAGACTTGTGGGCTTCAGCCCTCAGAATTCCTCAGCCAGCAAGTTCTGAGGCACTAGAGCAGTGTTTCCCAATCTTGAGAACTCTAAGATATGTGGATTTCAACACATGGCTGGCTGAGGAATTCCGGGAGTTGAAGTTCACAAGTCTTAGAATTGCCAAGTTTGGAGACCCTGCTCTAAGGTGGTGGGAGCTGTAATCCAATACATCAAAAGAATCTTTAGAGACTTTGAGGAAAACTCAAGGACAGAGGCCTTCTAACAGCTATCCACAGATGACTTCTGTCAAGAAAAGTCAATGGAGAAGTTGGCAGGAAAGTCACAAGTCGCTGTCACGTCGCCACAGTCATTCACTTAACAACCATGGCAAAAAAAAAAAAAAGTCGTAAAAAGGCACAATCATCTGATGCCTCAGTTAACAACTGCACTGCTTAACGACAATGTTTCCTGCTCCCTTATTGCAGTCATAAGTCAAGGACTACCTGTAAAGATTAAGGTGAAGATCTTCTTCTCCACTCGGGTTGAGGCGCGCCTATAACTACAGTCGTTTGGTTGAATTCGCGCTTTCTTATTTGAGCCAATCGCGGTCGCCTTTCCGATCCACGCTCTGATTGGCCGATTTAAATTTTCGGCGGAAGGTTGGGAGCTCGACAGACTTGAGCTAGGTGCCCTTCTTTCCACACCGCCGACATGTTGCGCCCTTAAACTTGCAGCGTTGGCGCTGGTGTTGACCTCCGCAGCTTCCGCATTCGTCTCGGTCCTCTTTGTCGCGCCGGTTCGGCAGACCCTTCCTCATCCTCACCGTCACCGCCGGATTCGGTCTGAATCTCCTCCTGGTGCACTGGAGCCGGCTTTGTGCTCGCCTTTGGTGGGGAGGCTTTGCAATGTCTCCGCCGCTTGGGTGGACATTTCATGTGCTCTGGCTTCGCCCAGAGCGTTGGCCAGCGTTAGGTTGTTTCGCTAGCAGCCGCGCCGCAAACGGATGTCTTTGACCTCGGATGAGTTGCTCGAGCAGCACCTCGCCCAGGTCTCGTATCCGCAGTCCTTGGACGCCTTCCTTAGGGCGGCCATGTAGTCACCAATGGACTCGCCTCCATCTGCCTTCGCCTCCAAATTCAAACCGCCGCACGATTTGGACGGTGTGGTGCGAAATGGTTCTTTAATAGGGTTTGCAGAGTTGGCCACGATACCGATTGTATCGGCGTTGGCTCTGCCAGGGCTTCCGCAATATCGATGACCTCCGACCACAGTGGCTTAAGAAATAAGCCCTTTATGGTTATCTGAACTCCCTGCAGTTCGTTAGCTTCTAGAAAGCTTTCGAAACGGGTCATATACGTTCCCCATTTCTCTCTGGCTGGGTCAAACGGTGCGGGCGGAGTGTAACTGGCCATCTCCGCGTTTTCTGCCCTGAATTGCTGGGTTCGGTTCTATCGTACGTGCTTCAGCTCGGTTCTGGTTCTCCTTAGCCTCGAGATCCCACCCTCGTCGCCAATGTTAAGTTCTGGAAGTAACGAGGCTGGAGACCAGGGTAGTGACAACAGCTCTTTAATATAGGGTGAACCCAGCAACAGGCTGGGGGAAAAACCTCTCCTTTTATACAGTTCTGCTGGAGGCTTCGTCCAATCAGCAACGTGCTGATTTCCCGCTCAAATATTTAAAGGTACAAACATGAATACATAACACAATTAAGTAACGTTATCAGTGCTAATGGGTTATAGATGCATTTATATTTTATCCCCTTTCTCTATAAGGTTACCTCATGGCTCCTTTCTTCCCATATTCTATTTTTCTAATCATCAAACCCGTAAAATCACAAATTCATTTTTTCCCCTTCATTTTCAGCAAAAAGTCCATAAGGCATTGTGGCCACCCCTCATCCTGTCCCTTTTCAGTTCATTTTAGTTCTCTGCATCATTCCACTTTAGCTGCAACTTTAATCAAGAGCCTAGCTTCAGTCTCATAAACATGGTGCTTTTCTATCTTCATGCTCAGAGCAGGGAAAAAAAGGGAAAGTGAGAAAGGGAAGCTAAGGAGGAATGAAAGTGAAAAGAGAGGGGGGGGGGAGAAAAAGTGCTGGCTTTTACATGCTACCAGATATCAGATTAGGTGAAGCAAAAAGTGGTTAGCCAGAGAAAAGTAAACACACAGAGATGGAAAGTTGCTGTAACATCTTCGCTTCCTTCACAGCATCTTCTCTTCATTTTAAAGTTGAAAAGGTCTTCAGGTGTGATTCATCAGTTTTTCCTCTGATTGTTTTTCCCCCCCACCTCCATATATGGCAAAGAACCCTTTAGGTTGAATTTCTGAGAAATTAAGTTTCTCCCACTCTTCTGGTCTCCCAACTGACTCTGTGGCCTGTTTTCTTTCCGTTTGATTCTTTGTGGTTAGCAATGAACAGAGTTTGGTGTTCAAAGTTCTTTGATTTCTTGCAAGATCTGATAAAGGACAGAAGGGGGGGGGAATGAAGAGGAGGCGAAGCTATTAAGATAAAGGAGAAGAAATATGAACTTTAAGCCTGGCTTCAGGACTTTTTAGTCACAATATTTTAGGCAAAAGCAGGGTTCTTGACATCTTGTTGTAGCAGTAATATTCTAAGGCAGGGGTCTCCAATCTTGGTCCCTTTAAGACTTGTGGACTTCAACTCCCAGAGTCCGTCAGTCAGCAAAGCTGGCTGAGGAACTCTAGGAGTTGAAGTCCACAAGTCTTAAAAGGACCAAGGTTGGAGACCCCTATTCTAAGGTATAGGTAGTCCTTGAGTTATGAATGGAAATGGTGCCAGCCCATCATGGTAATAACTTGAGATAGCTTGGAAAGCAGGTTGGTGAGTCAGAGGATGCATGTATAATGATTTTGATCCTCTCCCTTCCTAACTTGATTGCCAAGAGAAAGGTCAGCCCCTATTTGGCAACTACAAAAAAAAAGAAAAAGGCAAGAATCTACAGGAAGAATGGCTTTTCACTTGTCCACAAAGGAGGGGAGGTGTTGAAAAAAGGCAAGATGGTGGCCAGGCCTGCAAGACTGAAACTATCTTAAAATTTTTGACACCCCCTGGGAGCTACCATTTCTAAGTATCTCTAAACAACAGGATGCAACTGACTGAACTTTGGCTGTGTAGTCCACTAGACATGGAGAACCTGTAGTCCACCATACAATTTTATCCTGCCTGGAGGTGCTGGGAGTTGTAGTTTAACACCGGTGGGTCAGACCTTACTTAGAGGTCCATTCAGGGCTGCAAGAGGTTTTGCTGTAGTTCTCTCCTCCCGCAATATTATCTGTACAAAAGGTTGTGTAATTGAAGCTGCATGGGGAAACGTGGGTCTGGGGACACCTTCCTTTATATTTGGGGTTAGGAATTTGGGGGGAAACAGGAAGGTCATCTTCCAGTAAGGCCATGCAAACATCACTGACCCCTTTCTTCCCTGACAGGGATATTCATTGTAAGTGAGTGTGCAATTACTCACGCCTAGACTAAATTTTTTCTATTATTCATTTCTGATAAGTGATAATAAATTATCAAGCTCAATTGTTGCAGCCACAACATTGCAGAATGTCTGACAAAGTTGCACACTGTGGAGACTTTCTATGTTCCTTGGAGAGTTCTAATTATCTAATACAATCTCTAATGCACATATTCCGCTAAAATGTAATTTCTGGACCAGACTTCTCCAAGATGTTACTTTTTGGTTGGGTTAGACTACAACTTTCATCAACTGTCTTTAGAAGATCATTTGACGGCCGTCTCCAGGAGAGCGTTCTACCAGGTTCGCCTGGTACGCCAGTTGCGCCCCTTTCTGGACCGGGATGCCCTATGCACGGTCACCCACGCACTCGTGACGTCTCGCCTGGATTACTGCAATGCTCTCTACATGGGGCTCCCCTTGAAGGGCATCCGGAGGCTGCAGTTAGTCCAGAATGCGGCTGCGCGGGTGATAGATGGAGCCCTCGTGGCTCCCGTGATGACACCCATCCTGCGCAGACTGCACTGGCTACCTGTGGCCTTCCGGTGCGCTTCAAGGTTTTGGTGACCACCTTTAAAGCGCCCATGGCATTGGGCGGGTTATTTACAGGACCGCCTACTGCTACCGAATGCCTCTCACCGACCCGTGCGCCTCATAGAGAGGGTCTCCTCAGGGTGCCGTCAGCGAGGCAATGTCGCCTGGCGACGCCCAGGAAGGGCCTTCTCTGTGGGGGCTCCCACCCTCTGGAACGAACTACCCCCCGGCCTTCGTCAGCTTTCGGACCTTCGGACCTTCCGCCGCGGGCTCAAAACATACCTATTTAATTGTGCAGGACTGAGCTAGATTTTAAATTTATGGGTTTTAACTGGGTTTTATTTTTTTATATTTTAAAATACGGGCTTATAGAATAAGTTTTTTAATTGTTTTTATAGTGTATTTATGTGTCTATGTGTTTTTTAAGTGCCTGTAAACCGCCCTGAGTCCTTCGGGAGATAGGGCGGTATATAAATATGATAAATAAATAAATAAATAAATAAACTTCTGCAAAGATGGAGTCACACAAAGCTCTGAACTAGCCCCTCCGCAGCTGGCTTTCTGGCTTCTGTATAAATTGGTCCGTAGCTTCCATCAATCTGACAATTAGCTGTGCTCTGTAGGGCAGGGGTCTCCAAACTTGGCAACTTTAAGACTTGTGGGCTTCAACCCTCAGAATTCCTCAGCCAGCAAGTTCTGAGGCACTAGAGCAGTGTTTCCCAATCTTGAGAACTCTAAGATATGTGGATTTCAACACATGGCTGGCTGAGGAATTCCGGGAGTTGAAGTTCAGAAGTCTTAGAATTGCCAAGTTTGGAGACCCTGCTCTAAGGTGGTGGGAGCTGTAATCCAATACATCAAAAGAGGAAAACTCAAGGACAGAGGCCTTCTAACAGCTATCCGCAGCTGACTTCTGTCAAGAAAAGTCAATGGAGAAGTTGGCAGGAAAGTCACAAGTCGCTGTCATGTCGCCACAGTCATTCACTTAACAACCATGTCAAAAAAAAAAAAAAGTCGTAAAAAGGCACAATCATCTGATGCCTCAGTTAACAACTGCACTGCTTAACGACAATGTTTCCTGCTCCCTTATTGCAGTCATAAGTCAAGGACTACCTGTAAAGATTAAGGTAAAGGTTTCTCCTGTCCAAGTCGTGGGTAGCCTGCACTAAAGCCAATGATTAAAACGTATTATACAAATCACTTAAAACAATTTAATTAAACATGATGACAAGTGGATTAAAATCAGATTGTTATGTGTGCTGTGGCTTCCTCTTGTCACTTAGCTCTCTATCCCATGTCTTGCTCTTTCTCACACATAGGCAAGGCATCTTTTTCTGCTTTATCAGATCTATCAGATGTGATAAAATAGAATAGATTTTTTTTTATTGGCCAAGTGTGATTGGACACACAAGAAATTTGTCTTTGGTGCATAAGCTCTCACTGTACATAAAAGAAAAGATACCTTCATCAACGTACAACACTTACAACACTTAATGATAGTCATAGGGTACAACAAATTTAACACTTAATGATACAACACTTAATGATAGTCATAGGCTACAAATAAGCAATCAGGAAACAATCAATATCAGTATAAATCGTAAGGATACAAGCAACAAAGTTACAGTCATAAGTGGAAGGAGATTGGTGATGGGAACAATGAGAAGATTAATAGTAGTGCAGATTTAGTAAATAGTTTGACAGTGTTGAGGGAATTATTTGTTTAGCAGAAACAAGGTGATGAACCATCTCAGTTCAGATGAAAGATCTTGCGGTGGTCTGCTTCTTGTTAATTTTGGCATGCAGAACTCCCAGCCAGCTCCAGCTGAAAAATCACCAGGCTTGGAGAAGGAAACAGCTGCTGTCACAGAGAAGCTGTGGGTCATTTCGTTTTGGCTAAGAAGGAAGGACTTGCACATCACCCCAGATACAGCCTCTCCTGGAGGAAGAGAAAGTGTCACCTGGAGGAAAAGCTGTTTTGTTTTTTTTTTCGTTTTGCAGAAAATCAACAATAAAATCTCGCAGGTCCTTAAAAATTAAAAGTTGGCTTTCAACCATTACATTAAGCCCATGCTGTGGTTTCTGTGGCACTGTTACATGCCTGCAAAACATCTCAAGTTGGTTTGCAACATCAAAAATATATGAATGCATTCAGTCATACCCTATCTATGCGCTACTAAAACTCTCATGTCTGTAACCTTTAACTGGGCCAAACAGTGCATCATAAGGCAAAACATTTTCAACCAAGATACCCTCATATGGCCTAAGTTACAGAATGCCGAACCTCATGACGTCTGTGAGAATAAAATTTTGGAAGGTTTCTGCCATTTCAGTACTGCTGTGCTGCTGCTGTTCAGCACCACTGCTGTGTTGCCATGGTCATGTGTTCCTCATTTACAATGTTCCATGAAACCTTCCCACAACTCAGTGGGTGGGACACCAGCAGGGAGAAAGTCAATGGGGATCACATAACTGTGACTGATGGCAGGAGCATGACAGTGGATTTGAGCTTGCAACTTCCTTCCTGGAAAACTTGCAGGGAGAAAGTGTTGGAATTCGTTGTTGGAATGTATTTTTATGCAACAGCTACAGTAGTATTTAGCTAGTAGAAGGCAGTGTTTACAAGTTTGGAACTATGGTATATGCTCTATACTCTTTTGTTCTAAGTAGAGTTCCCTGTTTCCTCTTCCAGTTATATAGTTGAGCAGTAAAACACATGGTGACTGTACTCTTTGTTTGCTGTGTGTGGTGCTTTATATAAACAGAATTTCTAACAGAAAGTCACCTTGCAGGGACAGTCTCCTGTACCTGTGCAATCTCCGTCAGTCCCTCTGAGCTCCCGCCAGCCACTCACATGCTTCTTTCTCTATCTACCGGTAGCAGTAGCCACTTACCAACCTGTTTTATCTTCCCTTTAGAGTAGGAGTCTCCAAACTTGGCAACCTTAAGAATTGTGGACTTCAACTCCCAGAATTCCTCAGCCAACCATGTGTTGAAGTCCACATATCTTAAAGGTCCCAAGGTTGGGAAACATTGCTCTAGGGTCTTGTAACTTCAAGAAAGAGGTTTTCTTCATCCTGAAGGTCCAACATCCTAACTCTTTACAAGTCCCCTTTCCCCCAGTTAACTTACTTCGTAAGATTTAAGATTAAAAGTGAGGGCTCTGGATCCACAGTTAGAGCAGTTGAAATAGAGGATAGCCTCCACTGTTGTAACTCTAGACTCTGTAACTCAAGATAGAGTGCAGAGAAGAGCAACAAGAAGGATTAAAGGTAAAGGTTCCCCTTGCACATATGTGCTAGTCGTTCTTGACTCCAGGGGGTGGTGCTCATCTCCATTTCAAAGCTGAAGAGCCAGCACTGTCCGAAGACGTCTCCGTGGTCATGTGGCCAACATGACTAAATGCCAAAGGCGCATGGAACACTGTTACTTTCCTACCAAAGGTGCTCCCTATTTTTCTACTTTTTTTACATGATTTTGAACTGTTAGGTTGGCAGAAGCTGGGACAAGTAACAGAAGCTCACCCCGTTACGCAGCACTAGGGATTCGAACCGCTGACCTGCCGACCTTTCGATTGACAAGCTCAGGATTTTAGCCACTGAGCCACAACATCCCATCAAGAAGGATTAGCGGGAGACTAAAACATATGAAGACTGATTGTACATATTGGGTATGTCTGTCTAGTGAAAAGAAGGACTAAGGGTGACATGACAGCAGTCTTCCAATATCTAAGGGGCTTCCAAAAAGAAGACAGGGTCGATCTATTTTCCAAAGCAGCTGAAGGCAAGACAAGAAACTAATCAAGGAGAGAACCAACCTGGAAATAAAGAAAAACTTCCTAACAGTGAGAACAATAAAACAGTGGAACGGCTTGCCTTCGGAAGTTATGGGTGCTCCATCACTGGAGGTTTTAAAGAAGAGATTAGACAACCATTTGTCTGAAATGGAATAGGGTCTCCTGCTTGAGCAGGGGTTGAACTAGAAGACCTCCAAGGTCCCTCCAACTTTGTTATACAATTAGTTCAAAATCCCACTGAGTATAAAAGGCACTGTAAACATATGATTCCCCGCTAGTTTTAACCCACCAGCATTAGTTTTTTGACTTCTGATCTAGTTTTTAGCATAACCATTTTTATTTCATTATAGCAACTGTAGTTCTCCAGTACTTTTTTGTTCTTTTTTTCCATCTTTGTGGACTTTACTTAATTGATGTTTAATTTTTTCCTAATGGATAGTTAACTGAATCAGCCACTTTTAGCATTATTAGGCAATCATAATTTTTGAGTTTGTTTTCTTCCAATAAAAAAATGCAAAAGAATAAAATGTACTACTGTGTTAACTTTAGCCTCCTTTTCTTCAATCCAGAAAACTGGTTTTTTTTAAAACTGGGTGCTTAAAAATGTAAAGGAGAATGATATTCAAAAAAAGCTACAGTTGTTGGAGTAGTATTTTTTAAGTACAAATAGTCTACTTAACCAGCATTCATTTAGTGACCATTTGAACTTACAATGGAAAAGTGACTTAAAACGGGTACTCATATTTACAATCATTGCAGTAATCCACCTTCACAAGATCATACGATCAAAATTCAGGTGTTTGACAACTGGCATGTAAGGTAGTCCTTAAACTTATGACCATAATTGAGCCCAAAATTTATGTTGCCAAGTGAAACATTTTTTAAGTGAATTTTGCTCCATTTTACAGCCTTTCTTGTCACAGTTGTTAAGTGAATCATTGCAGTTGTTAAGTTAGTGAGCCATGGTGACGCAATGGTTAGAGTGCAGTAATGCAGGCTACTTCTGCTGACTGCCAGCTGCCTGCAATTTGTCAGTTCGAATCTCACCAGGCTCAAAGTTGACTCAGCCTTCCATCCTTCCAAGGTGGTTAAAATGAGGACCCAGATTGTTGGGGGCAAGAGGCTAACTCTGTAAAACTGCTTAGACAGCGCTGGAAAGCACTGTGAAGTCCTATTGCTATTTGTTTAGCAACCATTGAAAGCTACAACGGAACTGAAAATAAGTGAATGATGAGGGCTATTGCTACTGCTAGTAACATAGTTGTTAAGCGAATCTGGCTTCCCAGTTGACTTTGCTTGTCAGAAGGTAACAAAAATCACATGACCTAGGATCAGGGGTGAAATGTAAAATTCGTTACTACCGGTTCTGTGGGCCAACTTTTTTTTTTTTACTTTTAAAAGCATTGAACGGCTGTCGTTTGAAGATCATTTGACGGCCGTCTCCAGGGGGGCCTTCCACCAGGTTCGCCTGGTTCGGCAGTTGTGCCCCTTCCTTGATCGGGATGCCTTGTGCACGGTCACTCATGCGCTCGTTACCTCTCGCTTGGATTATTGTAATGCTCTCTACATGGGGCTCCCCTTGAAGTGCACTTGGAGGCTTCAGTTAGTCCAGAATGCAGCTGCGCGGGTGATAGAAGGAGCTCCACGTAGCTCCCATATAACACCACTCCTGCGCAGACTGCACTGGCTACCTGTGGCCTTTCGAGTGCACTTTAAGGTGTTGGTTACTACCTTTAAAGCGCTCCATGGCTTAGGGCCTGGGTACTTACGGGACCGCCTGCTGTTACCACATGCCTCCCACCGACCCGTACGCTCTCACAGAGAGGGACTTCTCAGGGTGCCGTCCGCCAAGCAATGTCGGCTGGCGGGCCCCAGGGGAAGGTCCTTCTCTGTGGGGGCTCCCACCCTCTGGAACGAACTTCCCCCGGGTTTACGCCAAATACCTGACCTTCGGACATTCCGTCGCGAACTGAAGACACATCTTTTTATTCGCACGGGGCTGGCTTAAATTGATTTTAACAAATTTTTAAATTCTTAGAAATTAATTTTAAATGGGGTTTTTTAGCTTATTATATATTTTACTTCTCAGGCCAATTTTAAAATAAGTTTTTTAACTGCATTTTAAATTTGTATATTGTACCGTCTGTTTTATTCTTGCCTGTACACCGCCCTGAGTCCTTCGGGAGAAGGGCGGTATAGAAATCAAATAAATAAATAAATAAATAAAATAAATAAATTTTTTCTTTGGCCGAAGAGGTTGTAGAAAAATGCTTTTAAAAGCCTGTGATGATTAGGCAACTCAGCTGGGATCGCCAGAGGAAAAAGAGCTTTTTTAAAGGGTTCTGACAATCCCAGCTGAGTTGCCTGATCACCAGAACCTTTTAAAAGCATTTTTTTACAATCTCTTCAGCCGAAGAGGTTATAGAAAAAATGCTTTTAAAGGGTTCTGACGATCCCAGCTAAGCCACGCGATCAGAGGCTTTTTTTTTACTTTTAAAAGCATTTTTTTGGGCGAAGAAAAAAATGCTTTTAAAAGTAAAAGAAAAAACCTCTGGTGATCGTGCGGCTCAGCTGGGGCAGTGAGTGGGAGATATTTTTGCTACCGATTCTCCGAACTACCTGCTGCCATCGCTATCGGTTTGGGAGATCCGGTCCGAACCAGGAGCATTTCACCCCTGCCCAGGATACTGCAACCGTCATAAATATATGCCAGTTGCCAAGCCTCTGAATTTCGATCACATGACCATGGGGATGCTGCAATGGTCATAACTATGAAAAACAGTCATTTTTTCCAATGCTGTCATAACTTTGATCAGTCACTAAAGAACTCTTTTTAAGTTGAGGACTACCTGTAGGTTGGTTGCAGTGGCCTGGGTCATGTTATCTCCAGTTGTGATCTTACCAGCCAGCTTCTCACAAACAGAGACAATGGGAAAGCCAGATTCGCTTAACAATACGGCAAAAAGGGTTATAAAATCAGTCAGGAGTCACTCAACAACTTCCTTGCTTAGCAATGGAAATTCTGATCCAACTTGTGGTTGTCAGTCAAGGATCACCTGTATTACATGTTCCAAAGGATGGGGAGGGTGGAGCAATAATGCATAGATGTAATTGGAAGAGGTAGGAGTAGGAAAAAAAGTGAGTGCTATGTGCTTTTATATGGTAGGGGATGCATCCTGAAGAGACAATAAAACGATTTTAAGGGAACCCAAAGCTGCTTTTTCAAGAGGCAACTGGACTTTCTTGATTTTCTCTAAAAACGGTTGGCGTCTCATCCAAGAAGCTTCTTCAGCTTATGAAGAATCTTCTTGGATGAGAAGTGAAACGTCTTCAAAGAAAAACCAGAAAGTCCAGTTGCCTTTTCAAAAAGCACCTTTGGGACAACTATGACCTGGATCAGGGCTGTCCAACCTTGGCAACTTTAAGACTTGTGGACTTCAACTCCCAGAAATCCTCAGCCGGCAAAGCTTTGCTGGCTGAGGAATTCTGGGAGTTGAAGTCCACAAGTCTTAAAGTTGCCAAGGTTGGGAGACCCCTGACCTGAATGACTGAGAGTCTTCATGGACTTTAAAGGAAGTTGAGTGATGTGGGTCAAAGCTGCATTGAAAGTAAGTTTCTTAGAAACATGGCAGTTTGGATTTTGCTTTATTTTATCCCTTTATTATTTTTATATTATTTTTTACAAACAACTCAAGATGACGTATACCCTCCAACCCTGTGAGGTTGATTGAGCTGAGAGAGAATGATTGGTCTAAAGTCAGTCTGCCAGGCTTTCATGCCTACGTTGAGACTAGAACTCACAGTCTCCTGGTGATTGGGCCAAAGTCACCCAGCAGACTTGCATGCCTAAGATTAGACGAGAACTCATAATCTTCTGATTTCTAGTGTAGCACTTTAGCCACTACATCACTGGCTCAGCTTTAGCTACACGTTACCTCTTGTCTGGACTATTGCAATGCTCTCTACATGGGGCTCCCCTTGAGGAGCACCTGGAGACTCCAGTTAGTCCAGAATGCGGCTGCGCGGGTTATTGAGGGAGCAGTTCGGAGCTCCCATGTAACACCTATCCTGCGCAGACTGCACTGGCTGCCTGTTGTCTTCCAGGTGCGCTTCAAGGTGTTAGTTACTATCTTTAAAGCGCTTCATGGCTTAGGACCGGGATACCTACGGGACCGTCTACTGCCAATGTCTATCTCCCAACGACCGGTGCGCTCTCACAGAGAGGGGCTCCTCAGGGTGCCGTCAGCCAAGCAATGTCGGCTGGCGACCCCCAGGGGGAGGGCCTTCTCTGTGGGGGCTCCTACCCTATGGAACGAGCTTCCCCCTGGACTCCGACAAATACCTGACCTTAGGACCATCCGCCGCGAACTTAAAACCTACTTATTTCATCTTGCTGGACTCGCTTAAATTTTAAATTATCAAATTGATTTTATGGGTTTTAAATTTTTTGTAAATTTTAGAGGGTAATATTTTATCTATAAGTAGCCATATCAAATAGGTTTTTTAAGGGTTGTTTTGTATTGTTGTTTGTTTTCTGTATTTTATTCTTGGCTGTACACCGCCCTGAGTCCTTCGGGAGAAGGGCGGTCTATAAATAAAAATATTCTATTCTATTCTATTCTACACTTCCTTCCCCCACCCCCACTCCACCCCGATAAAACATCTGTTCCATCTGGAGTGGGGAATCCCCCTCATCCATTCCAGAGTTTGGTGGGCAGCTTTCTCACCCCTTTGCAATGAATGTCCTGTCCTGATTCATTTTTCTCTTGCCTCATCCTCAGTTCTAGGCCCTGGGGATTGAAATGGACTTTATTATCTTCTGCCGCACATGTGTTCTCTCTTAGCATTCTGGAATGACCTTCCCAAAGTAACCTTCAATTGCAAAAATAATTAAATTCCCTTTCCCAGTCAGGTCCACAAACCCCCTTCCCCTTCTGAGCTGACGAGAAGACTCCTGCAGATGCAGCCAACCTCTGGTCTAGAATCTGGAGGCCCCTCCCTTCTCCCACCCACCCTCCCTTCCGCCTCTTCTGTGCTTTGTACAAATGCAGGCAGTTTAGACAGACGCTGGGCTGCCCCCTGAGCCAGAGAACACCAACTTCTCAGTTCCCAGTTGAAAGGTAAGTAGCCAGTCCCTGGATCTCCTCTGCTTGCTCTTGGCAAGCTGTTTTTCTGATTAAAGAAGGACAGTTCTGGTACCAAGGTGCAGGCAGAAATTAACGGTGTGATGGAAAGGAGTAAACTGAAAATTTGTTCCTTTGGAAGCTCCTAAGATACAAAAATGATAAACCACAAGAAGAAAAAGTGAGAAGAGAAGCAGGGAGGAAGATTGGAAAACTAATGTTTTTCTCTTCTCTTCTCTTCTCTTCTCTTCTCTTCTCTTCTCTTCTCTTCTCTTCTCTTCTCTCCTCTCCTCTCCTCTCCTCTCTTCTTTTCTCTTCTTGAGATGAAGTTAGTAAATAGGAGCAGCAAATGATGAGAACATTGGCAGATAAATTAGGGTTATCAACTTAAAGTACTCTCCAAAATGCTCTTGACTGTGTCAAAATTTGCTTTCTTTTTTTTTTTTTTCTGAGTCAGTTTCTTCATTGAAAAACCCTTCCTTAATGTATTCATCACTTAATATGAGGAACTTCATTAGCAGGCGCAGCACACTCTTCTTGTTTAGTTGAATTGGTGTTGAGACTTCAGAGGATGGCTATTCTCTCTCTCTTTCAAAGAGACTTTCCAAAATAAGAACCATTCTCCAGATTACATTTGCTTCCGTATACTAATTTTCAGAGTGGGAACTTAACGAAAAGGCAAATTGTTTGTGGATACCAAATGCTTTCGCTCTTCTTATATATAAGCAGGAGAAGCAATGAATCAGAATGGACTGTTTGCAAGACATCAAGAGCTGAGTCTTGCAGACTATACACAAGAAAAATATATTTTAGAATGGAAAATGTGGATTGATTATATTCAAAATAAGTATCAGATAAAAAAATATCGAATAGCATATGAGTAAATTAGGAAATATTTTGTATTAGATTTATTTCTGAAGGAGAGGGGAATTGAGAGTGTGATTATGTGTGGAGTGACTAGAGATTATAATTTAGGAATTATTTTGGATTATGATTGTTAGTTTTGATACCCTGCATTTTGTTCTGGGAAGTCGGGGTGGGGTGGGGGTAAGGGGAGGGAATTGGGGGTTGAGGGTAGAGGATGGAGTGATGGTTAATGTACAGGGATTATTGAAGATGTATAAATATAATTAATGTAGGGTCGGGTCTGCCCAGTTACCATTTTAGAACGGTGGGGAGGGATAAAAGAGGAGAGAGTAGGAGGTAGGAAAGAGGAGAAGAGGAAGGAAGAGGGGTAGAAGAGGGAGAAGGATGGTGTAGGGTGGAGGGAGGAGAGGATGTAGATAAGAGAAGGAGAGGAAGGTCTGGAAAGTAGAAGAAGGTAGAAGAGGGAAGAGTGTTAAAAAGGGGGGGGTGACTGGGCAAGCCCGACTAATTGTATAACTGTACATTGGATGAGCTGAAATAAATAAAAAAAAAGAAAGAAAGAAAAAAGAGCTGAGTCTTGCTCTGACATCCATAAGTAAAGGATACTTACTGTCTTTTCAGAATGCATGTTGGTAGCTGATGGAACTCCATGCCACTATATGTGATGATAGGCTTCAGAAGAGATGAGATGCATTCATAGATAAGGAAGAGGGTTGTTAAAGGTTGGTTGGGCTGTTCATTTGCAGAAGCAAAACTACAATAAAAGCACAGCAGAAGGTACAGGAAACCCAAAGAAATGGATTCTGATCTTTGGAAGAAATAAATTGATGTTAGAAATAAAGAAATAAGCTTGGAAGAAATAAATTGATGTTAGAACTGCATGGTTTTTGGACCGTGCATTTTAAATTTGTGAGGCTTGTGGATGAGCCTGTGAATCATAAAAAGTCATCATCTCTTTTAAATAATTGTTGTTTGGCCTTCTAGTCTCTTGTCTGTCATAATTTGGCTGCAACATAGTTTTCTGTTTCTTGTGTCTCCCTGGTGTTCCACTACTTCATAAATCGTTGACACATTTTTGTGTGAAAGTTCCCTATAGTTCAGTGCTCAAATCTGAGGACCCAGATGCGTGAAGGAGCCTGCCTCCTGGTTACTGATTTATTTTATATATTAAATGTATACATTACGTTGATTGTTATTTATTGTTTATAGGTTTTTATGTTTTTAAGTTTCTTATTATTTTAATGTTAGAAAGCGGCCCAAAGTCATTTATTTGAATTGGGTGGTTATCTAAAACTATGAAATAAAAAAATAAATAAACAAATAATAGAACTTTGTACCCATCCTCCAATGGTGAACACGATTTGACTGACTGTAGGTGTTCTTGGCTTTTAAAAAATTAAAATTATAGACCAGGGATGTCAAACTCAAGGCCCGGGGGCCAGATCCGGCCCATTGGGTACTTAGATCTGGCCCACGGGGCTGCCCTGGAAATAGCGAAGGACTGGCCAGCGGAGCCTCTGCCAGCAAAAATGGAAGTCGGGAGGGCCGCGGGTGGCATATCTCGCTTAGCAAACAACCTCACCATGTAACAAATTTTCTGGACCAAGTTGTGATTGCAAATCAAGGATTACCTGTACCCAGAGCAAAAAAAAAAATGTTTCAATGCTAAAACAACAACAACAAAAACTCCCCTAAACTCTGCTGAAGATGTTACCTAGACTGATAACAAAACATTCGTAAAACAACAACAACCCACAAGCTCGGAGAACGAACCATCACCCTCATCCTCCACTCGAGCTACAGACATTCGTCAGTATTGCAAAGATTGCTGTCTTTTCTACCAAGACAGACAAACATACAGAAGAAAACTGATAAGATTTGACCAAAACTTCACCACGGAATATTATCCTGTTGCTCATGTTACCAACTTTCATTAGCATTAGAACAGGGGTGTCAAACTCAAGGCCCGTGGGGTGCTTAGATCTGGCCCACAGGGCTGGCCTGGAAATAGTGATGGACTGGACTGCAGTGTCTCTGCCAGTGAAAATGGAGCGGGGGAGGGCTGAGTGCGGCCCGCCTGAGCTCCATTTTCGCTGACAAAGGGTTGCAGGAGACCATCGCAGCCAAAAACGGAGCTCGTGAAGGCTCTGGGCGCCACTCCCAAACTCCATTTTCACTGGCAGGGGGTTGCAGGAGGCCGTCACACCCAAAAATGGAGCTCATGAGGGCCGCAAGTGGCATTCCCAACTCCATTTTCACTGGCAGAGGGTTGCAGGAGGTTGTCGCAGCCGAAATGGAGTTTGGGAATCAGTTTTGCCTGTTGGAGCACTCGGGCCACCGCAGGCACCCCCGACATGAATGATGTTGAGCTGGCCTGCCCTCCCTGCCCCCCCAGGAGGCCATCGCAGCAGAAGCCCATTCTTGCTGGCAGAGCACTTGGGCCACCACAGGTGCCTCCAACACAAGTGACATCGAGTGGCCATGCGCTCATTATGAAGCAGCAGAGCAAGTCAGGCCTTTCTGAAACAAATTTGGGAGAGCCACTTTGGTCTAGTGCAGGCGTGGGGAATTCATTTTATTTATTTTTTATTTATTTATTTGTCAAACACAACAGTATATATAAGTATAAGCATGAAATAACCATACGAATTGGATACAATCAAAGGGAACATTAGGATAGGAATGGTAGGCACACTGGTGCTCTTATGCACGCCCCTTACAGACCTCTTAGGAATGGGGTGAGGTCAATAGTAGATAGTCTTTGGTTAAAGCTTTGGGGATTTTGGGAAGAGACCACAGAATCAGGTAGTGTATTCCAAGCTTTAACAGCTCTGTTACTGAAGTCATATTTTCTGCAATCAAGATTGGAGCAGTTAACATTAAGCTTAAATCTGTTGTGTGCTCGTGTATTGTTGCGATTGAAGCTGAAGTAATCTTTAATAGGAAGGACATTGTAGCAGATGATTTTATGAGTTATACTCGGGTCATGCCGAAGGCGGCGGAGTTCTAAATTTTTTAAACCCAGGATTTCAAATGTGGTAGCATAAGGTATTTTGTTGTGATCAGAGGAGTGGAGAATTCTTCTTGTAAATTATTTCTGGACACGCTCAATTGTATTAATGTCTGAAATGAGGTTTTCCCAAGGAAATGTCCGAAATTTTCCCAAGGATGTCACGTGAGAAACTGGGACTCTTGTGGTGTACCTAACTGACAGGGCTGTGAAAGTGTGTAGGAGCACACGCACATACACACACGTAAATTGGAAAAAAAAAATAGCAGTCGCCTTCAAAATAAAAGCAACGCCCTTGTATTACGTGACTGGTGCATACTTATTTATATTTGATTTCTAATTTCCAATTGACCTCACGGGGAGCACAGAAGACTGCCAAAGTCCCAGATGGGCTGTATAATGCCCAGGTCTGGTCTAATGCTGAAGGCACGAGGCTAGAAACCAGGAAACTATGAATTCTAATCCTGCCTTAGGCCACCTGACTGACTTAGGGCAAGTCACAATCTCAGCCAAACCTACCTCACAGGGTTGGTGTTGTGGGGAAAGGAGGAAGAGGAAGGAGTATTAGGTATGTTACAGTGGTGGGTTTCAATTTTTTTTACTACTGGTTCTTTGGGTGTGGCTTGGTGGGCGTGGTGTGGCATGGCATGGCTTGGTGGGCGTAGCAGGGGAAAGATATTGTAAAATCTCCATTCCCACCCCATTCCAGAGGAAAGATACTGCAAAATCTCCATTCCCTCCCCAATCCGGTGGAAGGTTACTGCAAAATCCCCATTTTCTCCCGATAAACTGGGACTTGGGAGCCAGAGAATAGATGGGGGCGAGGCAAGTTGGAATTTTTACTGCCAGTTCTCCGAACTACTCAAAATTTCCGCTACCAGTTCTCCAGAACTGGTCAGAACCTGCTGTAACCCGCCTCTGGTATGTTAGCCATCTTGAGTTACTAATAAAAAATAATAAAGGGATAAAAATAAATAATATATTTGTATTTTCCTTGATTGCCTCATGTTTAACCCCTACATGTTCTTTTTTTGGTGTGTGAGGAAAAAACAGACAAAGACAAGAAAACGTAGAAAATAGATTTGAAGATGGAAATGCTTTTGACTTTCCAGACAAAAAGAGTGAGATTTTGATATGGAGCAAATAAAGGTATCTTTTTCCAACAGGAAGCCAAAAGCTATGCTGGATTATAACATCCATCATAACCAGCAGTCAGTGGCTGGGGAAAATGGCCATTTCAGTCCTATACAACATTTTCCCTTTCTGCCTTGTAGCAACATCAGATTTGATTCTTTTTACCACCAAGGCATATTTTCCTCCATTTTTTCCCCCTTTGGCTGCCAAAAGACAAAACTTTCCCTCTGTTTGCAGAACCTTTGAATCTCCAAATATTTGGTAATGCCTTTCAGTCTGGATATAAACATTTCATTTATATTAAAACAAACCAGCAATCCATCTGTTTTGGTCAAGTTTTAGCTAAGCCCGGTTTTGGGGACACCCACAAGTTAGGGGGCAAATTGTGTTGTGAAAACGGGAGAGATTTAGAAGATGGAGGGCAGGCAGGAATCAGGAACAATACATTCCCAAGGCTGGGAAAATGATAAGAGGGTCCAGATTAATCTGTGGCTTGCTGTTTGCGGAATACATTCGAAGGACATCATGAACCGAGAATACTGAATCAATCACAGTTTTGTTTTCAAAACATGTCAAATCAAGAAAACTGTAAAACAGGAAATAAATGCTGTTAATGCAAACAAATTGCTCTCAGAAAAATGTGTGTGTGTGTGAGAGAGAGAGGTGGGGAGCTATTGCTGCTTTCAGATATTTGGGGAAGTTTCTCTATGGATCATGCTTGGCTCCATATTATCCTTGATCATTTTTTAGGCTACCCCATTGCATTGCTTCTTTGTGCTTGGCATGGATGACTGACACCCTTTGAAGCAAATAATCATAGAGCCATAATGTTAGTGGATTTTTTTTAAGGACAGAGGATCATCTAGCTCAGGGGTCTCCAACCTTGGCAACTTTAAGATTTGGACAAAGCAAAGCTGGCTGAGGAACTCTGGGAGTTGAAGTCCACAAGTCTTAAAGTTGCCAAGGTTGGAGACCCCCGAGCTAGCTCAACACTTCATCAGTAAAGGAATCCCTACAAAAGGATGTGGAACCTGCCAGCTTCATGTGGCTTTTCGTCCCTTTTTAAGGGCTTCCTAACAGTGGTGGGTTTCAAATTTTTTTACTACCGGTTCTGTGGGCGTGGCATGGTGGGTGTAGCATGGCATAGCATGGCATGGCTTGGTGGGCGTGGCAGGGAAGGATACTGCAAAATCTCCATTCCACCCCACTCCAGGGGAAGATAATGCAAAATCCCCATTTCCTCCCCATCAGCTGAGACTCAGGAGGCAGAGAATAGATGGGGGTGGGGCCGGTCAGAATTTTTACTTCCGGTTCTCCGAACTACTCAAAATTTCCACTACCAGTTCTCCAGAACTGGTCAGAACCTGCTGAAACCAACCTCTGCTTCCTAAGTCTGCCAAGAGCCTGCTGTCAAATAATGGGTTTTTTTTTAGCAATGCAGTTTCTAATGGGTGCATTTGTCAATCAGGGATGTCCTCAGGGAGTGGTGAAAAGACAAGATGGCAGCCACAACAAATCAAAGTTCTGCCCATTTTTTACGTGTGACTGTTTCAATCACATTTTGGCTTTCCCCCCCAGAAATTGTAGATGCCCCTGCTTCCTTCCTTCTCCCCTCCCTCCCTCCATCTATTCAAACATCCATCCACCACTCACCCATTCATTTGTTGATCTATCTCTACCCATCCATCTGCCTATCTACTATCTATCTATTCATCCATTCATCTCAGTGGTGGGTTTCAAATTTTTTTACTACCGGTTCTGTGGGCGTGGCATGGTGGGTGTAGCATGGCATAGCATGGCATGGCTTGGTGGGCGTAGCAGGGAAGGATACTGCAAAATCTCCATTCCACCCTACTCCAGGGGAAGATAATGTAAAATCCCCATTTCCTCCCCATCAGCTGAGACTCAGGAGGCAGAGAATAGATGGGGCGGAGCCAGTCAGAGGTGGTATTTACTGGTTCTCCGAATTACTCAAAATTTCCACTACCAGTTCTCCAGAACTGGTCAGAACCTGCTGAAACCAACTTCTGCTTCCTAAGTCTGCCAAGAGCCTGCTGTCAAATAATGGTTTTTTTTTTAGCAATGCAGTTTCTAATGGGTGCATTTGTCAATCAGGGATGTCCTCAGGGAGTGGTGAAAAGACAAGATGGCAGCCACAACAAATCAAAGTTCTGCCCATTTTTTACGTGTGACTGTTTCAATCACATTTTGGCTTTCCCCCCCAGAAATTGTAGATGCCCCTGCTTCCTTCCTTCTCCCCTCCCTCCCTCCATCTATTCAAACATCCATCCACCACTCACCCATTCATTTGTTGATCTATCTCTACCCATCCATCTGCCTATCTACTATCTATCTATTCATCCATTCATCTCAGTGGTGGGATTCAAATTTTTTTTACTATCAGTTCTGTGGGCGTGGCATGGCCTGTGGGCGTGGCTTGGTGGGTGTGGCAGGGGAAGGTTACTGCAAAATACCCATTTCTTCCTGATCAGCTGGGACTTGGAAGGCAGAGAATAGATGGGGCGGAGCCAGTCAGAGGTGGTATTTACTGGTTCTCCGAACTACTCAAAATTACTGCTACCCGTTCTCCAGTACTGGTCAGAACCTGCTGAATACAACCACTGTTCCATCTGTACATCTATCCAGCCATCATTGAATCCTAACCATGGAAGCTAATTCCTATTCAGTGAGAGAGAGAGAAAATAACATTACTGTGTTCATTATAAGGGAATTGGTGTTCAAATCTCCAAAATTAAATTGGCAATATCAGGATAATAGGAAAGGTACATGCAAACAAAAAATTTTGACTAAAAGATAACAAAATACTAAGAAGCTTGCTCAGGCTCCACACATGTGACAAAAAAGAAAAGATATTAAAGTTAGTAATCCAGGTAGTATAAATATTAAACAAGCAACTTAAAATACAATTATAAAAAAGTTGATAGAAAAAACCAATAACATTTTCCAAAAGGGAATTGAGGATTATAAACTTTTCTTACACAGCCCCTGTCAAACCTGAGAAAAATATAGTAACATAACATAACATAACATCAGAGTTGGAAGGGACCTTGGAGGCCTTCTAGTCCAACCCCCTGCCCAGGCAGGAAACCCTATACCATCTCAGTCAGATGGTTATCCAACATTTTCTTAAAAATTTCCAGTACAATCAACTCATTTAAAAAAAGAAGTTAGAAGAGAACCTGTGGTTACTAATGCTGAGCCAGAGGCATTGCTGCCTGTCCATATTCAGGCAGGTGTAGTTGCTCTTAATTATTCTTTGCCTGATTTTGTGTGCCGCTATGATGCAAACTTGGCAACTTTGTGTGTTATTTCAGGATTGATGTTGAAAAGTAGAAATGGTTTATAGTGTTGATTGGTGAATCCTGTTTTGTTGGTCAGGAGCCCAGCTCAGTGAGAAAATCCAGACCAAAGCATCCCAAAATGTTAGCTGCTTAAGCCTCTACTACTTAATCCATTCATTAATTACTTTCTAAATAAATAATTGCACTGGTGAATACATTTAAAAAGGGACAAATCTTAATGTTCTTTTTCTTTTATTCCTCAGTCCATTAAATGTTGTACCTTAGAATTGTTGATGAACATATCTTTTCTTTTATGTACACTGAGAGCATATGCAACAAGACAAATTCCTTGTGTGTCCAATCACACTTGGCCAATAAAGAATTCTATTCTATTCTATTCCAAACTCTTGTCTTCGCATTTCCAGGGCCAAAATTTTAGTCCCAACCCCGCCAAAGACCACATAGCCTCTGGAAGTCTCCCTGCAATTCCCAAAATCAAATGTACCCGTCAGAGTAAAGGAGGTGGCTATGTACCGTATATTGAATAAATGAATGAATGATGATACTAGGAAAGAAACTTTATTCAATTAGATATATAAATGTCTAATTTTCAGCAGTATAACGCTCTACCATCACTATGTAAATTTTTCTCCATTGAATCATTAATATCTGTGCCCCTTGCTCACCTCCATCTAACGCAGAGGTGTCAAACTCGATTTCATTGAGGGCCGCATCAGGATTGTGTTTGACCTTGGGGGGGCCAGGGGGGGCAGGCCAGTTCAACGTCACTCGTGTCGGGGGCGCCTGCAGCGGCCCGAGGGCTCTAGCAGGCAAAACTGACTCCCAAGCTCTATTTCGGCTGCGACGGCCTCCTGCAACCCTCTGCCAGTGAAAATGGAGTTTGGGAGTGGCACCCAGAGCCTTCACAAGCTCCGTTTTTGGCTGCCATGGCCTCCTGCAACCCTTTGTCAGCGAAAACGGAGCTCGGGAGGGCCGCACACAGCCCTCCCCCGCTCCGTTTTCACTGGCAGAGACATTGCGGTCCGGTCCATCGCTGTTTCCAGGCCAGCCCCGCGGGCCAGATCTAAGCACCTCACGGGCCTTGAGTTTGACACCCCTGTTCTAATGCTAATGAGAGATGGTAAAGTGAGGAACAGGATAATATTCCATGGTGAAGTTTTGGTCAAATCTTATCAGTTTTCTTCTGTATGTTTGTCTATCTTGGTAGAAAAGACAGCAATCTTTGCAATAGTGACGAATATCTGTAGCTCGGCTGATGGTTCATTCTCCAAGCTTCTGGGTTGTTTTACGAATGTTTTGTTATCAGTCCAGGTAACATCTTCAGCAGAGTTTAAGGGAGTTGTTGTTGTTTTAACATTGAAACACTTGATTTGCTTGATTTGCAATCACAACTGGGTCCAGGAAATTTGTTAAATGAGGAGGTTGTTTGTTAAAATATGAGATTTTTATTTATTTATTTACATTTATATCCCGCCCTTCTCCGAAGACTCAGGGTGGCTTACAGTGTGTAAGGCAATAGTCTCATTCTATTTGTATATTTACAAAGTCAACTTATTGCCCCCCCAACAATCTGGGTCCTCATTTTACCTACCTTATAAAGGATGGAAGGCTGAGTCAACCTCGGGCCGGGCTTGAACCTGCAGTAATTGCAGGCTGCTGTGTTCTAATAACAGGCTTCTAACAGCCTGAGCTATCACGGCCCTTTATTATGATTATGGAACGCTGCAACTGTTAACAATTGCACCATGATTGCCAAGTACCTGAGTCATAATAAAAGGACCATAGGATGCTGCAACAGTTGCAAGTGCAAGGACCGGTCATAAGTCACCTTTTTCAGTGCTGTTATAACTTTGAACAATCACTACACAAATGGTTATAAATCGAGGATTACCTATAAAGCTGAGACTGCTACTCCCTAGAATTTTTGTAAGAAAATTGTGGCTAGCTGCATTCAGAAACCCTGGTTGGAGTAAGCTGATATAGAAAACAAAAGTCCAATTTATTTAATTATATTTTGGACAAAATATAATTAGCAATTATTAGTCTAGTTGCCCCCCCCCCACTAATCAGATAATGCAATATTATTCTGTTTAGTAAATGTGGTTGGAGAACACAGCTTGTCAGCTCCTCTCTTAGGAATATTGTGCCTAATACAATTTGGGAAAGTAGTCATTCCCACCTTCTAATGCCCCTTTTTAAAACATTTAATGGCAGCAGAGCTGAAAGGAGCCATTGAAGTCATCAAGTCCAACCCGCTGCTTAATTTACAAATCCTGACTGGGGAATTCTGGGAGTTGAAGTCCACATATCTTAAAGTTGCTCAAGTTGAGAAACACTGATCTCTGGTATATGTGTATATCAGTGGTGAAATTCAATTTTTTTTACTACTGGTTCTGTGGGTGTGGCTTGGTGGGTGTGGCAGGGGAAGGATACTACAAAATCCCCATTCCCTCCCCATTCCTGGGGGGAGGATACTGCAAAATCTCCATTCCTACCCCACTCCAGGGGAAGGATACTGCAAAATCCTCATTCCCTCCCCACTCCTGGGGGAAGGATATTGTAAAATCTCCATTCCCACCCCACTCTGGGGTCAGCCAGAGGTGCTATTTGCTGGTTCTCTGAACTACTCAAAATTTCCATTACCGGTTCTCCAGAACCTGCTGAACTTCACCCCTGGTGTATATGTATGTGTATACATGTGCATGTATTTGTGTGTGTTTCTATGTGTAAATCTGCAAGATGGAGAGTATGGCATGGCAAATGAAGCCCAGGAGTACCCATGATCATCACCTGGCAGATGTTTGCTTTAGAAAAGATTCAAAAAGTTTGCTTTGAACCTCACAGCACCTATCTACCATTCATTGAAGCAGAGCAAATTTTGTCAATTTGTGATAACCTTGTTCCATAAATGTGACCTGCTAATGGAGAAGACAGTATCAATTACCAGGATGCTCCAAATGCAACCATACTCACTTTTTGCAGAAGGATCCTCACACTGTTTTACACAAGCCTGATATTTAATCCAGGAACAAACTTTCCAGATAGCATTTTGTTGGTTACCTCCATCCATTCAGAGATACATCTAAGACAGGGGTGTCAAACTCAATTTCATTGAAGCTGCATCAGGGTTGTGTTTCACCTGGGGGGGGGGTCGGGGTCGGGGGGGGTCTGGCCAGCTTGACGTCACTTGTGTCGGGGGAGCCTGTGGGAACCTAAGCACTCTGCCAGTGAAAACGGACTCTGTTTTCGGCCACAAAGGTCTCCTGCAGCCCTCTGCCAGCGAAAACGGAGTTACGTTTTTGCTGGTAAAGCAGTGGTAAAATGTAAAATTTGTTACTACCAGTTTTGTGGGCGTGGCTTGGTGGTGGTGGTGGGTAATGTGACTGGGTGGGCGTGGCCAACTTTTTTTTTTTACTTTTAAAAGCATTTTTTTTCTACAACCTCTTTGGCCGAAGAAAAAAATGCTTTTAAAAGGCTCATCTGACGATCCCAGCTGAGTTGCCTGATCCTCGGAGGCTTTTCTTTTCTTTTAAAAGCATTTTTTCAGCTGAAAAAAAAATGTTTTTAAAAGTTTTTTAAAAAACCCTCTGATGATCATGCAGCTCAGGTTGGCATGGGGGAGGGGGAGGGATTTTTGCCTACCAGTTCACCGAACCATCCACCACCATCGCTACCAGATCAGGCGATCTGGTCCAAACTGGGAACATTTCACCCCTGTGGCAGAGGCACTGAAGGCTGGTCCTTTGCTGTTTCCAGTGCCTTGTGGGCCAGATCTGGCCTCCGAGCCTTGAGTTTGACACCCATGATGTAAGACATTTGTATACTCTTGAGACACTAATAAGTTTAGGCGACTTTGAACAATCCCATTATTTTTCAGGGTTGTTCAGAAATTTGAAATAAATCAACAAATTGCAAAGTTTAATGAATTGCAAAGAAATGCTGTGCTCCTCTTTCCTTCTGAATCACTTCCCAAGTGCAAACAGCCTGGTGCAGAGTGCTGGGGGGGGAAAAAAACCAGTGTTGGTTACTTGATGCACATTGCAGAAAATTGCACAGAAATCTCACCTTCTGTCTGGCAATAAGAACAAAATATAGAACAATTTATTCCTTGTGACACCCCAGTTAAGCTGTGTGATGTGATCCACTTGCTGAGCCTTGTAAAAGGACCGATTCTGCCTTTTTCTGCAGACCTGATCGCACACAAGTTCCACGGAGAGTCTCCAGGTTGCAGTGCAGAGTTTAGCTGATCATATGAAAGATGGTTTATTTTTCCAAGAACCATTTGGGTAACTCAGTGTACTTTGCTTTGCCTCATACTCACACCCATGCACTCCCCCTTCCATCCTTGCTGAGGGTTGCTGATCACGTCATAAGGCCTTTCAATGAACTTAAGATACTGAAATTATGTCATTCCCCAAAGCGGAAGGAGATAAGACCTGGAAATTCTTGAGTCCAAAAGCTTCTTCCTCTAGAAATGAATTCCTGCTCTTTTGACTCCATGACTTCCAGATTTTACACAATCTAAAAGTTGCAATGCTGATTGACCAGAGTACTTGATTAGATTAAGAGGTAAAAAGCCATCTGTTTTACAATATGCCTTGGATAATCAAGTCACAGTGTACATAAGGAACTGGAAGATAGTCTATAGTGTTGTTGGAAGAAATATCCTCCTGGGTTCAGTTCCAAGTGGGGAGAAAGACACTGGAAACATGGTGGCTGCTTGGAAGGATGGTTTTAATGGTGAACAGGATCACATGCCTTGAAGATCTTGGGTGAAGAGAAAAAAAAGGGAAGAGATGCTGAGAGTGCCTGAGTTTTATACCCTCTCTGTGCGCTCTCACTGGGAGGGACTCCTCAGGGTGCCGTCAGCCAAGCAATGCCGGCTGGCGGCCCCCAGGGGAAGGGCCTTCTCTGTGGGGGCTCCCACCCTCTGGAATGAACTTCCCCCAGGACTTCAACAACTTCCTGACCTTCGGACCTTCCGCCGCGAGCTGAAGACGTATCTATTCTTCCGCGCAGGACTGGCATAGAATTTTTAGAATTTTATTATTGGGTTTTAAATTTTAATGGGTTTTATGGTTTTTAAATGTATTTTTAAATCGGGGCCAAATTGAATAAGTTTTTTAATTATTGATTTTATTTGTATTGCATTTATTTACTGTTGTTTTTACTTGGCTGTGAACCGCCCTGAGTCCTTCGGGAGAAGGACGGTATAAAAATTAAATAATAATAATAATAATAATAATAATAATAATAATAATAATAATAATAATAATAATAATAATAATAATAATAACAATAATAATAATAATAATAATAATAATAATAATTAGAATTAGAATTAGAATTATTAGAATTTGAGCTTGTATTCTGATTGGTTGTCAGACTCCCATAGGGCCATGCATGTCCTGAGTCCCAAGCTTGGTTGATTTTTGCTGGGTGATGATGTAATGAAAGGGCTTTGGGATTCCTATTATGACTCTGCCTGAAGGAGATAGATCTTCGTTAGGTAGAATAAACTGGCCCAGGCCTTAATGGCCCATTGACAAAGGTGTGGGGAGGGCTGAGTTTCTGCCTCCCTTTTAGGGGAAATATTCTGCCCTTTTAATATTTCCTAAAATATCTCATTTTTCTAGGAGAGGGGTGGGTGCTAACTTCCTAAAGTATCTTTTAAAATGGCTTGCCTGCAGAAGTTGTGGGTGCTCCAACACTGGAGGCTTTTAAGAAGAGACTGGATAGCCACTTGTCTGGAATTGAGTAGGGGATTACTCAATTCCAGGGAAACCACCTATCTACTGCATACCTGTATTTGCCCTCCCCGGGCTCCGCAGGCTTTACTCGAGCCTCTGGGAGGGTGAAACAGCCTCCCCATGTTCCAAGGCTCTCTGGAGGCAGGAAACAATGTGAATGTAAGTTTTTGGCAGTGGTGGTGAGTTGTCAGAGAAAGTTGAAGAATGGGTAATACAAATGAAAGTAGAGCCAGGATAAATGAGGAGGACCATCCAAGCAGTGGTGGGATTCAAGTAATTTAACAACCGGTTTCTCTGCCCTAATGATTTCTTCCAACAACCAGTTCGCCAAACTGCTCAGAAAGTTAACAACCGGTTCTCCCGAAGTGGTGCAAACTGGCTGAATCCCACCACTGCATCCAAGTCTTCTTTGATTATTATGGGCTGGCAAGAATACCCCCCTTTCCCCCACTCCTTGCAATTTCTTCTTCAAATGGTGTTTCTCCAAGACCCATTATCATTTCTTTGGCTCAGGCAGAATCTTTTTCAGCCTCTTAACATTCCTTTCTAATGAACCACTGCAGTTATTACCCACATTATGCTAATAAACAACAACTCTATTGGAATGGTTTGTATTACTCAAACATATTCTTTGATTTATTGTGCATTAGAGAGGATCAGGGTTTAGGGAAAGACATAAATGCTACTGTAATGAAGAAGAAAATAATTCTGTTCCCCGAATCCAGGGAGATGGGGAAAGGTTTGACATAGTATATGATTGATGGACAGCAGGGTGAATAAGCAGGGGCCCCTTCGGTTACACCCAGTGATGGGATTCAAATAATTTAACAACCGGTTCTCTGCCCTAATGATTTCTTCCAACAACCAGTTCACCAAACTGCTCAGAAGGTTAACAACCGGTTCTCCTGAAGTGGTGTGAACTGGCTGAATCCCACCACTGGTTACACCCAGCCCCAAGTTTTTTCCTTACACCCTGTGAACTACCACTGCTGGAATTAATAGTGTGAAATCAGCCAACAGGAGTCAAAACTGACTCAAAGATACATATTTTGCTACTGCATCATCAGGAAAGTTTTTAAAAAACTGTCCTCCCCCCCAAAAAAGCAAAGAAGAACGTACATATTCCATATGTTCTGGTCCTTGGCTTTCTCCCAATGTTAAGAGTCCCAGCCACCAAAACTATGCCCATCCCTGGTAAGATTCGTAATCCCAAGAAGTGGTAACATGTACTCAGGGGTGGACTTGAAAAATTTTAGCAAGGGGTTCTCTGCCTGGTTGCTGGGTGGGCGTGGCCATGGTGGGCGTGGCCTAGTCGGCCTCCTGCACCATGGCAGTGGGATGTTTTTGCCCTCCCCGGGCTCCAGAGGTTTTCTTTGAGCCTCCAGGAGGGTGAAAACAGCCTTCCCAGGCTCCGAAGGCCCTCTGGATGCAGGAAACGAGCTCATTTCCAGCCTTCCTGAACTTCCGGTAGGCCTGTTTTTCGCCCTCCCTGAGCCTGTGCTCGCGCCCTGCACTTACCAGCATTCAAAATGGGCCACGTGAGGACTCATGGGAGGGGAGGGGTGAGCGGGGCCAGCCAGGAATGGGATTTGGGGGTTCTCTGAAGTGCACAGAATCTTAGCTAGAGGTTCTCCTATTGTAAATAGGAGAATATGTAAATCTCCCATTTACATATTGAGTAAATGTATAGAATAGGACCCCTTGCACCAATGACAATGGTTGTGATAGCTTAGACCAGGGATGTCAAACTCCATTGCATTGAGGGCTGCATCAGGGTTGTGTTTGGGCTGGGGGGTGCATGGCAAGAGTGGGCATGGCCAGCTCAATGTCACTTGTGTTGGGGGCACCTATGGTGGCCCAGGTAGACCCGGGGCGGGGATCTCCTACAGCCCTCTGCCAGTGAAGACGGAGCCTGGGAGGGCCACACTGGCAGAGGCACTGTGGGCCGGTTCTTCGCTATTTCCAGGGTGGCTCCGCGGGCCAGATCTAAGCACCCCATGGGCCGGATGTGGCCTGCGGGCCTTGAGTTTGACACCTGTGGCTTAGACAAACTTCCAGGTTCAAAGGTAGTCTACCTAGGAGTATCAAATCTTGAAGTAAGGAAGCCAGTAGAGCAGGAAGGCAATTTTTTAAATTTTTAATTAATTAATTAATTTATTTGTCAAACACGTATAAGATTACAGACATAAGCATAAACATTATTATGAATACAGGATAAGGATACGAATAAATGGGGGCAGTAGGACAGGGACTGTAGGCATGCTGGTATACTTATGCACACCCCTTACAGACCTCTTAGGAATGGGGTGAGGTCGACAGTAGACAGTCTAGGGTTAAAGTTATGGGGGTTTGGGGATGTAACCACAGAGTCAGGTAGAGCATTCCAGGCATTGACCACTCTGTTGCTGAAGTCGTATTTTCTGCAATCGAGTTTGGAGCAGTTTGTCTTACGTTTGTATCTATTGTGTGCGCATGTATTATTGCGGTTGAACCTGAAGTAGTCATTGACAGGTAGGACATCGTAGCAGATAATTTTGTGTACTACTCTTAGGTCAGACCGAAGGCGGCATAGTTCTAAATTATCTAATCCCAAAATTTCAAGCCTGGTGGCATAAGGTATTCTGTTATGAGCAAAGGAATGGAGGAGTCTTCTCATGAAATACCTCTGGACTTGCTCAATTGTATTAATGTCCGATATAGAGTGCAGGTTCCAGGCAGATGAGCTGTACTCGAGAATTGGTCTAGCAAATGTTTTGTATGCCCTAGTTTGCAGTACAATATTACTGGAGAAGAATCTTCGCAAGATTAAGTTAACAACTTTTAATGCCTTTTTGGCAATGCTATTACAGTGAGCTCTGTACTTAGATCATTTGAGGTGAGTACTCCAAGGTCCTTGACATAATGAGGGTTGCCTACAAAGTTGTATCCGCCCAGCTTGTAATTGATGTTCTGATTTTTTTTGCCAATGTGTAAGACAGAGCATTTGTTGGTTGAGATTTGGAGTTGCCAATTGTTTGACCATTCTGACAGATAGTCAAAGTCTCTTTGTAGGGTAGCAGCATTGTTGGTGATGTTGAATAGTTTTACATCATCAGCGAAGAGAATTCAGTTGCTTATAATATGATTGCAAAGGTCATTTATGTAAAGTATAAAGAGTGTGGTCCTAAGTGTCTTTGGGGGACACCGCACTGTTTTATAGGGCGCTCCCTATTTTGACTACTTGTTGCTGTTTGACAGGAACGCAGCTATCCACTTATGCAGGGATCTGGAAATGCCATAAGATTTGAGTTTTAAAAGTAGTTTGTCTGTACCACTGAATCAAAAGCTTTGCAGAAGTCTATGTAGATTGTGTCTATCGCTTTACTCTGGTCGAGGTGTGTAGTCCATATGTTTTTGCAGTGTACAAGTTGCAGATTACAGGACAATTTTTTCCTGAAACCAAATTGCTTGTTAGAGAGTAGGTTGTTTGTTTCTAAGTGGAGGGTAAGGGATTGGTTTATGATTGATTCCATGACTTTGCAAGTGATGCAACACAATGAGATTGGTCTGTAATTTTCAACTAGGCTGGTGTCTCCCTTTTTATTATTTATTTATTTATTTTATTAATCGTATTTGTATACCGCCCTATCTCCCGAAGGACTCAGGGCGGTTAACAGGCACATAAAAACACATAAATACAGAGTAAAAACAATTAAAAAACTTATTCTAAAAGCCGAATATTTAAAACAATATAAAAATAAAACCCATTTAAAACCCATAAATTTAAAATCTAATTCAGTCCTGCGCAAATAAATAAGTGTGTTTTAAGCTCGCGGCGGAAGGTCCGGAGGTCCGGAAGTTGACGAAGTCCTGGGGGTAGTTCGTTCCAGAGGGTGGGAGCCCCCACAGAGAAGGCCCTTCCCCTGGGCGTCGCCAGACGACATTGCCTCGCTGACGGCACCCTGAGGAGTCCCTCTCTGTGAGAGCGCACGGGTCGGTGAGAGGTATTCGGTAGCAGTAGGCGGTCCCGTAAGTAACCCGGCCCTATGCCATGGAGCGCTTTAAAGGTGGTTACCAAAACCTTGAAGCGCACCCGGAAGGCCACAGGTAGCCAGTGCAGTCTGCGCAGGATAGGTGTCATACGGGAGCCACGAGGGGCTCCCTCTATCACCCGCGCAGCCGCATTCTGGACTAACTGCAGCCTCCGGATGCCCTTCAAGGGGAGCCCCATGTAGAGAGCATTGCAGTAATCCAGGTGAGACGTCACGAGGCGTGGTGACCGTGCATAGGGCATCCCGGTCTAGAAAGGCGCAACTGGCGCACCAGGCGAACCTGGTAGAACGCTCTCCTGGAGCGGCCGTCAAATGATCTTCAGAGACAGCCCTTCATCCAGGAGGACGCCTGTTGCGCACCCTCTCCATCGGGGCCAATGACTCGCCACCGACAGTCAGCCGTGGACTCAGCTGACTGTACCGGGATGCCGCATCCACAGCCACTCTGTCTTGGAGGATTGAGCTTGAGCCTGTTTCTCCCCATCCAGACCCGTCGGCTTCCAGACACCGGGACAGCACTTGATAACCGTTGGGGTGGCCCGGTGTGGAAAAGTACAGCTGGGTGTCATCCGCGTACAGCTGGTACCTCACACCGAAACCACTGATGATCTCACCCAGCGGCTTCATATAGATGTTGAACAGAAGGGGCGAGAGGATCGACCCCTGCGGCACCCCACAAGTGAGGCGCCTCGGGGCCGACCTCTGCCCCCCTGTCAACACCGTCTGCGACCGATCGGAGAGATAGGAGGAGAACCACCGATAAACGGTGCCTCCCACTCCCAATCCCTCCAACCGGCGCAGCAGGATACCATGGTCGATGGTATCGAAAGCCGCTGAGAGGTCTAATAGGACCAGGGCAGAGGAACAACCCCTATCCCTGGCCCTCCAGAGATCATCCACCAACGCGACCAAAGCCGTCTCCGTGCTGTAACCGGGCCGGAAACCGGACTGGAACGGGTCTAGATAGACAGTTTCATCCAGGTGTAAGGGAAACTGATATGCCACCATACTCTCTACAACCTTCGCCGCGAAGCGAAGGTTGGAGACCGGACGATAATTACCTAAAACAGGGAAGGCTTCTTGAGGAGGGGCCTCACCACCGCCTCTTTCAAGGCGGCTGAAAGACACCCTCCACCAAAGAAGCAGTCGTAATCGCCTGGAGCCAGCCTCGTGTCACCTCCTGAGTGGCCAGCACCAGCCAGGAGGGGCACGGGTCCAGTAAACACGTGGTGGCATTCAACCTACCCAACAACCTGTCCATGTCCTCGGGAGCCACAGGGTCAAACTCATCCCAAACAACGTCACCAAGACCACCCTCGGACGTCTCACCTGAGTCACCGCAATTTTGGTCCAACCCGTCCCGAAGCTGAACGATTTTATCGTATAGATAACCGTTAAACTCCTCAGCACGTCCCTGCAGCGGGTCATCCCACTCCCCCTGGTGAAGGAGGGAACGAGTCACCCGAAACAGGGCGGCTGGGCAGTTATCTGCCGACGCAATGAGGGAGGAGGCGTAGCAACGCCTTGCTTCCCTCAATGCCACTAGGTGATTTGAAGATAGGGATGACTGTGGCTAGTGCCCATAGGTTGGGCAAGAAGCTGGTTCTGAAAGATATTTCATAGATTATGATTAGAGGTTCTGCTATGCCAGTGGAAAGCTTTTTTAAGAAGTAGGCACATAATCCATCAGGTCAATAGACAGAGATGGTTTTAGGCTGTGTAGTGCCTTTTCAAATTTATCTTCTGTAAAATCGATATGTAGTAGATCATTGCAATTAGTTGTGGTACAACTAGGAAATGTGGGCCATGAGCCATTGCTGTTTACAAAGACTGAACCGAAGAACATATTGAAGAGGTTGGTCTTAATGGTTTCACCATTACAATCTTTCCCGTTAGGCCCTTTTAGGGGTGGGATGGATCTCGAGTCTTTAAGTTTGTTGTTTACAAAGTTATAGAAGGCACAGGTGGATTTTGTGCATATAAGGTTTTTCTCTTGTTTGCTGAGGTAATTGGTGCATTCTTCCTTTATCTGGCGGCATAAGGTTTTGTAGCAGCTTTTAAAGTTAACAACATAGCCATTTTTGTTTTTTCGCCAAACAGATATTTTTTTTTGTTTGAAGCTTTCTTATTGTTATGGGTAATTTGTTTTTTCTGCTTTGGGGGTTATTGGTGGTGCATATAGTTTAATGACTCTTTTGACTTCAAGCAAAAAAATGTTATAATGGTCTTTGGCAGTAATACAGTCAGTGAACAGAATTTGCCAATCAAGAGATGAGAGGTTGGCAGCTATGAGATTATAGTTGGCTTTTTTAAAGTTATAATTTGGGATTCCATCATTATAATCATCATTGTAAGGACATAAATTGAGACAGAAGTCAATCATGCTGTTGGAAAAGGGTTCTTTTATTTGTAGAGTTTATAAATTGAGTTTAAACTGTTGCAGAAGATGAGATCAAGGCAGTTGTTGAGTCTAGTGTTGTTTGTTACTAGTTGATCCAGTCCCAGATTAGTAACGGCATTGTACAGGATAGCATTTATGGGTTCGGTTGTACATTCGTTTAGGGTCCAATTAATGAGAGGTAGATTGAGGTCACCAAGAAAGATAAGAGGGTGTGGGCAGGAGGCTGCCCACGTTAGTAGTGAAGTTAGCTTGTTCACATGTACAAGGTTGTAATCAGGAGCTCTGTAACATAGTAAGAAGTGAAGAGTGGTATTTAAAGACAGCTTGCAGATGAGAGTCTCAGGAAGAGCAAGCTCCTGTATAACTTGAATATTTTTTAGGTTTGCCTCCATTGCCTTTGAACTTACTTGGTGGCTTCTCAGAAGCAACATGCTTGGCTATTGTGCACATTAGTTGGTTCCATGACTCATTCCATCAAGGCTGTTGTTTATGGAGGACATTTCTGTCAATTCCTCTTAAATCCCAGACATTTACAATTCTCCAGCCTTCTGTCCCCATTTATGAGCTGCTGGAGGACAAGCAACAGGAGGAAGTTGGAAGGGATCTTCCAGTTTTATTTGGATAAAAAAAGTGTTGCAGCTCATCCAGTCCCCAGTATATTGCCCAAAGCTGGAAACGGTTTTTATTATTTCTTGCTTGATTTTGCTATTCGTTTCCCCAGCAACTTTTGATTTCTACCTGGTTTTGCCCTGATTTTGCAAGACCATTGTTTCTGATGTTTGTTGATTTCTAATAAATAAACCTCAAGCTATATTTTTTCCTAACTGAGCTGAACAGTGTATGTCCTATGAACTGACTGGACTACAATAAAAGGAATCTTGGAGGTCTTCTAGTACAAGTCCTTGCTCCAGCCAGAGACCCTCTACCATTTCAGACAGTTGGCTATCCGGTCTCTTCTTAAAAACCTCCAGTGATGAACCACCCACAACTTCTGAAGGCAAGTCATTCCACTGATGGATTGTTCTTACCTGGGAAATTTCTCCTTAGTTCTAGGTTGCTTCTCTCCTTGTTTACTTTCCATCCATTGTTTCTTGCTTTGCCTTCTGGTGTTTTGAAAAAGAGGTTGACTCTCTCTTCTTTATGGCAGCCCTTCAAATGTTGAAACACTGCTAGTACTTCTCCCCTAGTACTCCCTAGTACTTCCCTAGTACTTCTTTTCACTAGATTAAACTATATGTACCCAATTTCCTGCAACCATTCGTCATATGTTTTAGTCTCCTATCCCTAAATCCCAACAGGAGATAAATTATTGTTGAGGAAGGGAAGAGAATGATGTAACCCCCCCTTTTTTTTCCGGTAGCTGCATTACAAGGTCATTGTTGGGTTTTGTTCCCAGCCTTGCAAAGAGAAACCACAAATTCTTTACATTCAGCACAAACAGAAAATCTCTCAGGGCTGTGGGTGGGTTGTGTTTTTTTGGGTGGGGGTTCTCTCTTCCCATCTAATTGCTCCTGTGATGGATGGGATGCAGGACAGGACTGGGAAAGAGCAAAAGCAAAGCAGATGTTCTCCAAAGAGTTGAATGTCCTTGCTTTGATTTATAAATCAATCCTGGCTTCCTTTACGTAATCATCTGCCTTCCAGCGTATTGGGAGGGAGCATTTCTCAGAAGGGACCCTGATGAAATTCTTTTGCCATGAGCGGCTAATGAGGCTGCTGCTGCTGGTGGTGGGATGGCCTTGAAACTCACTGATAAACCTTGGCCTGGCCTCTGATCCGGATCATGGCTGGAAGTCTCTTTAGGCCTCTGGAAGCCACATTTTTGATAAGAAGGATTCTAAGATCTATCTGTGACTTCTCCAGCTTGACGGCTGTAGGGCTTCTTTTTTAGGGAAACAACCTTTTATGGAATATCTTTTATTCTGAAAAGAGTGCATGTGTGTGCGTGCGTGTGCGCCCGTGACTATGTGTGTCTGTATCTCACCTAAATATTTCCTCCCGCAACCTGATGTTCTCAAGATGCATTGGACCAGTTGCTTTGTTATAGAATTTGCAGCCAGAGAGGCTCTGGAAGGAAGGATTTTCTAGTGTTAACTAGGTTTTTAGACAGTGGCTATGATCACTCATCTCGCTGAACCAAATGACTTGGAGTCCTGAAGCTATATGTACACAGCCTTCTGAAACCACCTAGTTTTAAGCTTGGTTAATATTTTGCAGTGTATTGTGTTGAAAAAAAATCAAGCCCCTGTGGTGAATTCACGATTCGTTGAATTATGTTTCACGAAACATGGTGGCTCAGGGGCTAGGACATTGAGCTTGTCGATCGAAAGGTCAGCAGCTCAGTGGTTCAAATCCCTAGTGCTGCTGTGTAACGGGGTAAGCGCCTGTTATTTGTCCCAGCTTCTGCCAACCTAGCAGTTCGAAAGCACGTAAAAATGCAAGTAGAAAAAATAGGGACCACCTTGGTGGGAAGGTAACAGCGTTCCGTGCGCCTTTGGCGTTGAGTCATGCCAGCCACATGACCACGGAGACGTCTTCGGACAGCGCTGGCTCTTCGGCTTTGAAGCGGAGATGAGCACCGCCCCCTAGAGTCGGCAATGACTAGCACATATGTGCGAGGGGAACCTTTACCTTTACCTATATTGTATTTTCACTCTAAAAATGGGTTAGTTCAGGCTAAAGGCAGTGGTGGGCTGCGGCCGGTTCGGACCGGTTTTGGAGAATCGGTTGTTCCGACCAGCAGCTGGCCCCACCTGTTGTGACCCAGGCCCAAGTAGGTAGTAGGAAATTCAGTCAATGATAAAACAAACAAACTTTATTCGAACAGCTGAGAATTACTTCATTCCCGGTGCAGTTTAACTAAATTAAAGCAAATTCCTCCCAAACACAAAGTTCTCAGTCCTATCGCAAACCTTGGTCCAATTAGGCAAACTGCCAAAGGCCTTTCTTGGCAAATGTTCAGAAGTCACCGAAACAAAAATAAATGCCAGACGTAGATGAAGAAGAAGACAAAGTTACCAACATTGTTTTCCGGCAAAGCCCAAACACCGTTGCTGGTCTCCTTATGGGAGGGGCCAATCATGTCTTGGCCGTACTACCAAGTTGTCCTCTTTGCTTGAGCTGCTCTTGCCTTCTGGCAGCTCTTCTTATGCGTGCTACTATCAGTCTCTGGAGGCTCTGGAGTCCGCACCTCACTCCCCGATGGCCCTGGCCCCACCTCAGCCTCATCGCTGTCCGACTCCGTTGCCAGCTCCGCAGGCTGCTGGGGGACCACAACACCACCTACCCGCCCTGGTGCTATTACATCCTATATAATTGCCGGCTTTTTGATGCTGCACGCATGGACATGCATGGTCACATTTTCGATTCCAGCCGAACTGGCTGTTACAACCGGCAGCAGCCCACTATTGTCTAAAGCAGCGTTTCTCAAATAGTGGGGCGTGCCCCCCAGGGGGGGCGCGAGGCTCCGTAAAGGGGGGCGCGTTTGACCTCGGCAAACAAGCTAAGCCCCGTGTTTATGTCTCTGTATCCAATCAGAGAACAACGGGAGCATCTGATTGGCTGTCCAAAACCCTTGTGACACGAGCCTGTCGGAGCCATCTTTAGTGTGGGACTGCCAGTACATGTGACTGCGCATGCTCCTCCCTTTCAAGGAGAAAAACGCCTGAAAGAAAGTCGCGCGGGGGGGGGGCGCGAAAAATGTTTTCTTCTTCCTAGGGGGACATGACAGAAAATAATTGAGAAGCACTGGTCTAAAGGTAATGCATTTTATGCAAACATAGCTTACCACTGAATCATCGTTCTTGATCTATTCCAACCTGATTTTAACCTCAATTAAGATATAGGACTTTAAAATATAGTACCCAGCAGGGGTGAAATCCAGCAGGTTCTGACAGGTTCTAGAGAAGCAGAAATTTTGGCAGTTCAGAGAACCAGCAGCAGAAATTTTGAGTAGTTCAGAGAACCAGCAAATACCACCTCTGGCTGGCCCCAGAGTGGGGTGGGAATGGGATTTTGCAGTATCCTTCTCCTGGAGCGGGGTGGGAATGAAGATTTTGCAGTATCCTTCTCCTGGAGTGGGGAGGGAATGGGGATTTTGCAGTATCCTTCTCCTGGAGCGGGGTGGGAATGAAGATTTTGCAGTATCCTTCTCCTGGAGTTGGGAGAGAATGGGGATTTTGCAGTATCCTTCTCCTGGCACTCCCACCAAGCCACGCCCACAGAACCAGTATTAAAAAAATTTGGATTTCACCACTGGTACCCAGTCTCTTTTGATCAAAGCTTGCAAATCTGAATCATGGACTGTGCTGAATGGCCTCAGCAGAAAGGAAGCATTGTTGAAACAGTCACAAGTGAGTGTATCCAGAATAAACCTTTCAAATTTACATTCTTCTACCTTTCCAATCTTCAGTTTCTCTTTTAGGGGGAGCAGCGGAAAGGTTGCATCAGTTCAGATGCCACGAACTGTGTACCCGTGTTTTAAAAGTTACGCTTAGAATATATAACAACACCTTCAAGCTAAAATCTCAGATCACTTTTACCCTCTGCCACCGAATTATCATTTTAATGGAACAGAAGTATAACAAATATGCAGACCAACCAGACTAATGAATTTAATTCAAATGTAATTTTAATTCCATTTACACATCAATTAATTCAGTTTTAGATTTCATGCTGATCTCACTTGGTTTTCACATGCTGTCTCCAATAGATGCTACACCTCATCCCTGCCACCGAAAAAATAGCATTCCGTTTCTCTGTGTAGAACAGAGGTCTGCAAACTTGGCTCTTTTAAGACTTGTGGACTTCAACTCCCAGAGTAGAAAAAAGCAAAGCAGAGCTAAGTTTGCAGACCCCTGGTGTAGACAATACAGTATTTGGTAAAATAGATTTTCCAGCAGGGATCCAATACATGTCAAAAGGCAGGATCAAATCAGCACCATCTTAATTTGGTTTTAATCCACTGGCTTCTAGTATGCCGTCAGCTATCATATTCTTTATGACAGAATAAAAAATAGAACATCTGTTTTTCCAATTACAGTTCAATCCACAATATGTCTAGCTGAAAAGATCACTCATATGAAATAAAACTAATAATATGGTCCTGAATTCCCTGAAGTAACAGCTGCTGGTAAAATGGTCAATTTAGAGATTCCTGGAACATGGTGATCCACACGAGTGAAATCCAGTAGGTTCTGACAAGTTCTGGAGAACTGGAAGCAGAAATTTTAAGCAGTTCGGAGAACCAGTAGCGGAAATTTTGAGTAGTTCGGAGAACCAGCAAATACCACCTCTGGCTGGCCTCAGAATGGGGTGGGAATGGAGATTTTGCAATATCTTTCCCCTGCCACGCCCACCAAGCCACGCCCACAGAACAGTAATAAAATTTGGATTTATTTTATTTATTTTATTTTTCGTATTTTTATACCGCCCTATCTCCCTAGGGACTCAGGGCGGTTTACAGGCAGATAAAAAATTCATATAAATACAAAATAAAACATCAATTAAAAAACTTATTCCAAATAGCCGAATAATTAAAAATAACAGTATACGTAATAAAACCCATTAAAACCAGTTTAAATTTAAAATCTAAAATCTAGTCCAGTCCTGCGCAGATGAATAGATGAGTTTTAAGCTCATGGCGAAGGTTCGGAGGTCCGGAAGTTGACGAAGTCCTGGGGGAAGCTCGTTCCAAAGGGTGGGAGCCCCCACAGAGAAGGCCCTTCCCCTGGGTGTCGCCAGACGGCACTGCCTAGCCGACGGCACCCTGAGGAGTCCCTCTCTGTGAGAGCGCATGGGTTGGTGAGAGGTATTCGGTAGCAGCAGACGGTCCCGTAAATAGTAGATTTCACCACTGGATCCACAGTTTCTTCATTTCCATTTTCATAAAAGCATAAAAAACTGATGGCAGAAAAAAAAAACATCCTATGATCTGCCCTTTGAGTTTGTTTGTTTTTTTTCTTTTTAATTTATTCATTTATTCTTTTTATTTTTTATTTTATCTTTAATTTTTGTTGGATGATGGACAAGTGTTTATCCCAAGTAAATTCAGTGAGTGATGATTGACCCACTACCACCACTGGAGTTTCTTTCCTCAGAAAACGATCTGAGAGAACGGCTGGAGCAAAGCAGAGGGTTGCAAAGCAAACAAAATGGCCTTTTACCCCCTGCTAGTCCAACTGCTTTCCCGCCATCCTTCAGCCAGCAGAAAATTACACTGGTCACGAAATTCTCCATGCTGAAATTTCCTGATCCCTCTCTTGACGTGTCCCCTTGATCGTTTGTAAAGGCATTTTAGTCCTCTGAATTCCTTCCGAGGTTGCGGATGACAAAACAGATTTTACGTAACTGCAGGTTATCCATGAATAATAACAGGATATTTATTTATTTATTGAATTACTAGATGTATAGGGTTAGTCTAATTTAACACTGGCACAGTTTTGCCTATTGGATGGGGTTAGGTTGGGATGGGGTATCAAAAAAGACAACACAGCATCAAAACACAAACTCCATCCTTTTTGGGTTCGCATATACAAAGGGACACGGTGGCTTAGTGGTTAAGATGCTGAGCTTGTCAATTGAAAGGTCAGCAGTTCAGCGGTTTGAATCCCTAGTGTCGTGTAACGGGGTAAGCTCCTATTACTTATCCCAGCTTCTGCCAACCTAACAGTTTGAAAGCACATAAAAAATGCAAGTAGAAAAATAGGGACCACCTTTGGTGGGAAGGTAACAGTGTTCCATGGGTCTTTGAAGTTGAGTCATGCCGGCTACATGACTACGGAGATGTCTTCGGACAACGCTGGCTCTTCAGTTTTGAAACAAAGCTGAGCACCGCCTCCTAGAGTTGGAAATGACTAGCACATACATGCGAGGGGAACCTTTACATTTACCTTTATACAAAGGGTCGAGGTTGGATCACAAGGACGTATCTTATCCCACCCTTAGATAGCAGTGCCTTGATACAGTTAAGGATGACTTTAAAATATATTTTTTTAAAATATTGTCTTTATTATTTTTATACATGACTCAAGGTGGTGAACATATCTAATACTGTACTCCTTCCTCCGCCTATTTCCCCCGCAGCAACAACCCTCTGAGTTGGATTGAGCTGAGAGAGAGTGACTGGTCCAAAGTTGCTCAACTTTCTTTCATGCTTAAGGCAGGATCAGAACTCACAGTCTCCTAGTGATTGGCCCAAAGTCATCCACCCAGCTTTCATGCCTAAGGTAGGACTAGAACTCACAAACTCCTGGTGATTGGCCGAAAGTCACCCAGCTGGTTTTCATGCTTAAGGTGGGTCTAGAACTCACACTCTCTGGTTTCTAGCCTGATGCTTTAACTACTAGACCATACTACCTCAATCATACATTGGAGATGAAAGGAAGGAATTATCATGTATTGTAGATGTGGCAGAAAACAGAGTTTGCCAGTTCATGTTTGTACTGCATTTAGGGAGAAGGAGAAAAAGGCCCAGAATCTTTTCAATGGCCAATATCACAATTATGGAAGAAGCAATGATTTGAGATGCTGGCCCTTTGGGGGGTGAGTTCTTAACTAGCTATTTAGCAGCTGAAGGGAAAAAAATCCACAAGTTGTTCCCTTGTGAAGCTGGCAGCCATGAGCTAGATGGATATTGTTCCATTAATATTTGTGGGCTATTTTTAAGTTCGTGGGAAGATTTACAGCATCTGTGCCAAGTCACCCAATGGATTGTATGTGAATCATTATAATCACAAAATTACAGAACTTCCAGGATTGTTTACGTCAGCTGGAAAGCTACAGACCATATGTAGCTTCCTTGTCCCATTTCTGTCATTCTTGGTGCCTTCCCCAAATCACACTGCTGAGGAACCATTGAATTACAGCCACCCAAATAGAATAGAATTTTTTATTGGCCACGTGTGATTGGACACACAAGGAATTTGTCTTGGTGCATATGCTCTCAGTGTACATAAAAGAAAAGATACTTTCATCAAGGTATCAATTCATCAATTCGTATTGTTGTGACAAAATAAATAAATAAATAAATAAAGGTACAACATTTACAACACAAATGATGGTCAATATATCAATATAAATCATAAGGATTACCAGCAACAAAGTTACAGTCATACAGTCATAAGGGGAAAGAGATTGGTGATGGGAATGATGAGAAGATTAATAATAGTGCATATTTAGTAAATAGTTTGACAGTGTTGAGGGAATTATTTGTTTAGCAAGAGTCATGGCCTTCGGGAAAAAGCTGTTCTTGTGTCTAGTTGTTCTGGTGCGCAGTGCTCTATAGCGTCGTTTTGAGGGTAGGAGTAGAAACAGTTTATGTCCTGGATGTGAGGGATCTGTAAATATTTTCACAGCCCTCTTCTTGATTCGTGCAGTATACAGGTCTTCAATGGAAGGCAGGTTGGTAGCAATTATTTTTTCTGCAGTTCTAATTATGCTCTGAAGTCTGTGTGTCTTGTTGGGTTGCAGAACCGAACCAGACAGTTCACTCCACTCCACTGAAAGGAAGGTAAAACGTTATCAAATCATTAATCTTTATAGAAATTCATCAGTCCAAAGGTTTGAAAATTTGGGTGACAAGTTGTGTTTCTGCTCTCTTAGATATTAACACTAAATGACTGCTGCACCCAACTAGGCCTTCCTCAGGTGAAAAGATATACATAAAATAATAGGGTTGGAAGGGACCTTGAAGAAGTGGTGGAATTCAAATTTTTTACTACCGGTTCTGTGGGCATGGCTTGGTGGGTGTGGTGTGGTGTGGCTTGGTGGGCATGGCAGGGGAAGGATACTGCAAAATCTCCATTCCCACCCCATTCTGGGGCCAGCCAGAGGTGGTATTTGCCAGTTCTCCGAACTACTCAAAATTTCCGCTACCGGTTCTCCAGAACCTGTCAGAACCTGCTGAATAGCACCTCTGCCTTGAAGGGTCTTTTAGTCTAACCCCCTCCCCCATGCTCAAGCAGGAGATCCTATATTCTGGAAGTTGTAGTCCACCTATTTTAAAGTTGCCAAGTTTGAAAAATCTTGCCTTAGAGCAGGGGTCTCCAACTTTGGTCCCTTTAAGACTTGTGGACTTCAACTCTGGGAGTTGAAGTCCACAAGTTTTAAAGGGACCAAGGTTGGAGACCCCTGCCTTAGAGCATAAAAGAGATCCATTGTTGTAAATCTTCTTAAATTCAACATGCATCAAGCAGGGGAGAAAATACTCTTAAATTGTCACATGACCATGGAGACATCTTCAGACAGTGCTGGCTCTTCAGCTTTGAAACAGAGATGAACACTCCTCCCTAGAGTCAGCAGCTACTAGCACATATTTGCAAGGGGAACCTTTACCTTTACATTCACTAAAATACAGTAAAATGCACATTCATTAAAATCAGCTGTAAAGACAGCTCTAAAGGCATCGCTCAGAGAAGTTAGAACTTCTTAAGCAACGTAGAGATGGGAAGGATCAAGGGCACTTCAGAATGGAAGATAAAAGTATCCTCTGTGAAGCTTATGGAGTGAACCCATTTGGAAGCACGTGTATACATTCACCATAAACTAAGAAAATTCCTTCTAGATAATATCATCCATCCAGCATTCCGAGTCACACTGTGGCCAAATATATGCATTTAGGAAGCTCACCAGCCTGAATGAGAAGACAAGACCCCCTTTGACTTTCACTTCCCAGGAACGAGAACTTAAGCATGAGCCTGGAGATGTCAACAACTTTCATTTTTGCCAGCCTGACCCTCAGTTCCAGAGAATGTGGTAAACTAAAGAGAAATTTCCTGGCAGTGAGAACAATTAATCAGTGGAATGGCTTACCTCCAGAAGTTGTGGATGTTCCATCACTGGAGGTTTTTCAAATGAAATTGGACAAGCCATTTGTCTGAAATGCCTCCTGATTGAACAGCGGGCTGGACTAGAAGACCTCCAAGGTCCCTTCCAAGACTGTTATTCTGTTGTAACTTCAAATAGTCATTAAATGAACTGTTATAAGTCAAGGACAGGGGTGAAATCCAGCAGCTTCTAACAGGTTCTGGAGAACCGGTAGCGGAAATGTTGAGTAGTTCGGAGAACTGGCAAATACCACCTATGGCTGGTCCCAGAGTGGGGTGGGAATGGAGATTTTGCAATATCCTTCCCCTGCCACGCCCACCAAACCATGCCCACAGAACTGGTAGGGAAAAATTTTGAATTTCATCTCTGATCAAGGACCACCTGTGCAAGGTGCAGCCAGCTGCAAAGGTGTCTTTTCATCATCAGATAACCAATTGTTTTTTCAGATCCAACTTTTCTTGACATGATGATGCTCTTCAGATGTGTAAAACAGCAGCCTGTCTCCCAGCCCATCCTAACTATTGTAAGATGGCTGTGGTTCATGGCAAATGTAGTCCCAATCTGTTTGGTGGGATCCATGTTTGCTAAGGCTGGACTAGCCAGTTTTTTTTTTAAGTGTCATTTTATAATGCCTTGGTAAGGCCACACTGGAATACTGCATTCAGTTTTGGTCGCCACGTTGTAAAAAAGATGCTGAGACTCTAGAAAGAGTGCAGAGAAGAGCAACGAAGATGATTAGGGACTGGAGGCTAAAACATATGAAGAACGGTTGCAGGAACTCGGTATGCCTAGTTTAATGGAAAGAAGGACTAGGGGAGACATGATAGCAGTGTTCCAATATCTCAGGGGCTGCCACAGAGAAGTGGGAGTCAGGCTGTTCTCCAAAGCACCTGAGGGTAGAACAAGAAGCAATGGGTGGAAACTGATCAAGGAAAGAAGCAACTTAGAACTAAGGAGAAATTTCCTGACAGTTAGAATAATTAATCAGTGGAACGACTTGCCTGCAGAAGTTGTGAATGCTCCAACACTGGAAATTTTTAAGAAAATGTTGGATAACCATCTGTCTGAGATGGTGTAGGGTTTCCTGCCTGAGCAGGGGGGTTGGACTAGAAGACCTCCAAGTCCCTTCCAAATCTGTTATTGTTATTGTTATAAAGAACTGTTTACAATCTTGGCTTTTAAATCTGCAGAAAGAAGCACGGTGTGAATTCATTTAGCCCATTTAGTTGCCCAACCATGATTAATCTTAAGAGTTTTGATATGTCTGCTCCTAATTTGTCCTCTGGCTTCTCATTGGTGATTCCTCCTTCCCCTGCAATTTTTCTAGCCCACAGCGTGCAAATAATTGTGTTGGTATAATGTATGTTTGTGTATTTGTTTGATGAATCCTTTCCATTTGTTAGTATTTGTGACCTTTCCCACTTGAGAAACATCTGTGGCATTTCAGAAGCTAAAACGGCAATGTACTGTTTCAAGATTTCAAGAACGGAGGGTTCTTAAAATCCAAACAACAGCCTTGGTTGAATGGAATAATCTTCTTTTCTTAGCTGCAAATCCGTTTTTTCAACACAATTCTTACCCTTTGCATCTGTCTAAATTCAGCCTGACAAAATGTATAAATCATTATTCCTCTCTGGAAATTGCAAAATTTAAAAGTTTGCAACATGATGAATGCAGTCATGGTTACAACCATTTGTTTAGTGGCTGTTTGAAGTTATAAGGGCACTGAAAAAAGCAACTTATTTTCACACTTTTTTTCCACTCTTACAACGGATGCAGCATCCCTGTGGTCACATGATCAAAATTCAGCCGCTTGGCAACTGGCATGTATTTATTACAGTTGCAGTATCCTGGGGTCATGTGATCACCTTTTGCAACCTTCTTGCGAGCAGTGTCAATGAGGAAGCCAGATTCACTTAAAAACTGCAGTGACTCACCTAACAACTATGGCAAGTAAGGTCGTAACATGGGGGAAAGCTCACTTAACAACTGTCTTGCTTAGCAATGGAAATTTTGGGCTCAATTGTGGTCATAAGTCTACTACTTACTTGTAAGAAATTGCAGGGAGAATTGTCTTAATGTACTCAATTTTAAATGAGAATTGAAAATTGCATTTGCTGTTTCCAAGATGCATGGGGCATCTAACTATCATAGGTCGTCCCCCCCGTCCCCCACTTCAAGAGACGTTATTAAATATACATTTCTGAACAACTGAAACCTTGTCAGATCTCTAGTTTAATGGAGAATACCCTGATCAGGTGGGGTAGCACTTTACTGGCCTTGGCTAAACTTAAAAAAGCTAAGAGGAATGAAATGAGGTTTGTTCTTGGATGGGAGACCAAGAGGAGATCCCAGAGCTGAAGGAAGGTCAGATGAGAAAATTACAAAAATATTCTAGGTGAAAACTCTGGCACACAACTTTCATATTGCCAAGAAAACAACGCGAATTTGGTGACTGAAGGGATGCTTGCTTTTTGTTCTTTAGAAATGCAGATGTTTGTTCCCTGCTTTTCATGGTTAAATACATAAGGACTTTTCTTCTGGCACAGGTGTAAAGCTTCCATCTAACTTCTATAGCGTTTGATCAAATGCCTTCAACAAGTCAGAAGCAGAGCAGGGCATTTACTATAGACTCCCTCAGAATATGGAGATTCCATTAAGCTGTCAAGATTAATAGCTTATCAAAAAAATCTATCCTCCTCTGCAATTATCAAATGATCTAATATCATTTATTATAATATCATAATATAATTTAATATAATATCAAATGATCTAAGTACCAAAGCCCACTGTAACAACGCCAAAAAGGCATTAAGAGTTGTAAACCTAATCTTGCGTAGCTTTTTCTCGGGTAATATTACACTACTAAACAGAGCATACAAAACATTTGCTAGACCAATTCTCGAATACAGCTCATCTGTCTGGAACCCACACTGCATATCGGATATTAATACAATTGAGCGCATCCAGAAATATTTCACAAGAAGGGTCCTCCACTACTCTGCTCGCAACAAAATATCTTATGCCAGACTTGAAATTCTGGGTTTAGAAAATTTAGAACTACGCCGCCTTTGGTATGACCTGAGCATAGCTCATAAAATCATTTGCTACAATGTCCTACCTGTCAATGACTACTTCAGCTTCAACGACAACAATAGATGAGCACACAATAGATACAAACTTAAAGTGAACCGCTCCAAACTCGATTGCAGAAAATATGACTTCAGTAACAGAGTTGTTAATGCCTGGAATGCACTACCTGACTCTGTGGTCTCATCCCCAAACCCCCAAAATTTTAAACTGTCTACTGTTGACCTCACCCCATTCCTAAGAGGTCTGTAAGGGGCGTGCATAAGCGCACCAGTGTGCCTACCGTCCCTGTCCTAATGTTCCCTTTAATTGTACTCATTTTATGTATTCAATTCATGCTTATACTTATATATATTGTCTAATATGTACTTGACGAAATAAATAAATAAAAAATAAATAATTTTGCCTCCCTTTCCCCTTTCAAAGTCACCTCAGTTGGAGGTCCTCAAATCTTTATTTCATTTTGATTCGTTTTACAGCACTCCAATCCTAAAGGCTGCTGGGTGGCATGAAACAGCAGAACAAAAACAAAACAACCTACTGATAAATAATGAAAACAGAGAAACATTAGGAACAATTATTAACCACAGATAAAGATAAAACCTCAAGAAAAAGGCAAGCGCCCTCTGTCAGTCAGTTGGTACTGAAAGGAAATGCAAATTCAGGGTCCCTGTAGGATGTGCGCAATAAAAAAATCAAGATCACGGACGGAATGATACAATTGAACCTCTCTGTTTGTTTCTTATGTGCATAAAAATAAACAGTTCTGCCTAGTGGTTAAGACACCAGGCTGGAAGCCAGGATATTATTAGTTCTACTTCCGCCTTAGGCGTGAAAACCGGCTGGATGACTTTGAGCCAATCACCAGGAGACTGAGAGTTCTAGTCCCACCCTAACCAATGAAAGCCAGCTGGTGACTGGGCCAGGCCGTCTCTCTCAGACCAACTCACCTTACAAGATTGTTGTTTTGGGGAAAATAGGAGGAAGAAGGGGTATTGTGTATGTTTCCTGCCTTGAGCTATTTATAAAAATAATAAAGGCGGAATATCAATTGTAGGAAGTTAGCACCCACCCCTCTCCTAGAAGAATGAAATATTCTAGGAAATATTAAAAAGGCAGAATATTATACCTCCCTGGATGAGAAAAGGAGAAACATGCCTTGGAAAGCAGCCCCCACTTTTGTTAATAGCTCCAGAAAGATTGGTGTCAACCTATCTACAAGACAAAAGACTGGGCCAGTCTATCTACAAAACAAAAGACCTTCACCCTCAGGACATGATAGGATTAGCCCTCACTCAAGATCCAAACCAAGACAAAGTTGTTAAGCCATAATAGGAATTGTCCAACACCCTTTCATTACATCATCCAGCAAGATTCAACCAAGCCTGGGACTCAAGACAACCTACCAAGTTACGCCTGCATGGTCCCATGGGAATCTGACAACCAATCAGAATACATTTCTTTCACAGGAACAGGAAGCAAGTTTAAAGCTGAAGAAGGGTATAAATCTCTCTCTCTCTCTCTCTCTCTCTGTCTCTCTCTCTCACCCATGTGCTCGATTGCCCAGGACCAGACTCAAATCATGTGGTCTGACTCCTTTCCACCATTAAACCATCTTTCCAATCAGCCTCCATGTTTCCAGTGTCTTTCTTCCCATTTGGAACTGAGTCTAGATGGACATTTCTTCCAACACAATAAATACATGTGCAAGTAAAAAGCAGAGCTTTGTTTGCATTGTCACAGCTGCCATTTATTTATTCATTCATTCATTTATTGTTTCAATTTCTATACCGCCTTTGTCCCAAAGGACTCAGGGCGGTTTACAGCCAAAGTAAAGTCAGTTAGTACAATTTTTAAGACCAGTTTAAAAGGAAAATTTAGAGTTGGTTGAAGAACTTAAAAGCAATAAAACCCCTTATTAAAACCCCACTAGCCAGTCCTGCACGGTGAAACAAAAATGTTTTCAGCTTGCGTCGAAAGGTCTGAAGATCAGGGAGTTGACGGATACCTGGTGGTAACTTGTTCCAGAGGGTTGGTGCTCCCACAGAGAAGGCCCTCCCCCTGGGCGCCAGCCAACATTGACTGGCCGACGGCACCCTGAGGAGAACCTCCCTATGGGAGCGCACTGGTCGATGGGAGGTCGCCGGTAGCAGCAGGTGGTCCCGTAAGTAACCCGGTCTTATGCCATGGAGCGCTTTGAAGGTGGTAACTAATAATATCAGTTATTATTATATTATTATATAATATCAGTTATTATTATATTATTATATTATATCACAACAATATCAGTGTTGACTCCTAGTGACAGCCTGAACAAGTCCTTAACAGTTTTCTTGGTAGGATTTTGGTTTTGTCACTCTGATTTTTGATATACAATGAAGAAGGAATTTTTTCTCCTACAGACATAACTATCTGTAGCAAGACATAAAGGTATCAGAGTGACAGTGCATGCCTTATGACAATACACGCCATTTGTATGATGTCATGACATCTAATGCAAGTCAATAAAACATGTCACTTCCATCTTTACAAACTTGTTGTCATTTCCCTCTCTCCAGATTCCTGTATTTGTCTCTGTACAATGTCTTTGGAGAGGAGTTAAAATTATATTGTATACAGAAGTTTCCTTATTTTAACTATTTATCTGATCTTTGCTTCAGAGAGAGAATCTTTATCTTCTACATTTATTTCTGACCTCAATATTTAGTCCTGTCCACCTCTCCCCCGCATCCTTTTACCTTCTCATAGATCAAAACATTACTTCACATATTGTATAATATTGGTGCCATTTATTTATTTATTTATTTATTTATTTATTTATTTATTTATTTATTCATTCATTCATTCATTCATTCATTCATTCATTTATTGTTTCAATTTCTATACCGCCTTTCTCCCAAAGGACTCAGGGCGGTTTACAGCCAAAGTAAAGTCAGTTAGTACAATTTTTAAGACCAGTTTAAAAGGAAAATTTAGAGTTGGTTGAAGAACTTAAAAGCAATAAAACCCCTTATTAAAACCCCACTAGCCAGTCCTGCACGGTGAAACAAAAATGTTTTCAGCTTGCGTCGAAAGGTCTGAAGATCAGGGAGTTGACGGATACCTGGTGGTAACTTGTTCCAGAGGGTTGGTGCTCCCACAGAGAAGGCCCTCCCCCTGGGCGCCGCCAGCCAACATTGACTGGCCGACGGCACCCTGAGGAGAACCTCCCTATGGGAGCGCACTGGTCGATGGGAGGTCGCCGGTAGCAGCAGGTGGTCCCGTAAGTAACCCGGTCTTATGCCATGGAGCGCTTTGAAGGTGGTAACTAATAATATCAGTTATTATTATATTATTATATAATATCAGTTATTATTATATTATATCACAACAATATCAGTGTTGACTCCTAGTGACAGCCTGAACAAGTCCTTAACAGTTTTCTTGGTAGGATTTTGGTTTTGTCACTCTGATTTTTGATATACAATGAAGAAGGAATTTTTTCTCCTACAGACATAACTATCTGTAGCAAGACATAAAGGTATCAGAGTGACAGTGCATGCCTTATGACAATACACGCCATTTGTATGATGTCATGACATCTAATGCAAGTCAATAAAACATGTCACTTCCATCTTTACAAACTTGTTGTCATTTCCCTCTCTCCAGATTCCTGTATTTGTCTCTGTACAATGTCTTTGGAGAGGAGTTAAAATTATATTGTATACAGAAGTTTCCTTATTTTAACTATTTATCTGATCTTTGCTTCAGAGAGAGAATCTTTATCTTCTACATTTATTTCTGACCTCAATATTTAGTCCTGTCCACCTCTCCCCCGCATCCTTTTACCTTCTCATAGATCAAAACATTACTTCACATATTGTATAATATTGGTGCCATTTATTTATTTATTTATTTATTGTTTCAATTTCTATACCGCCTTTCTCCCAAAGGACTCAGGGCGGTTTACAGCCAAAGTAAAGTCAGTTAGTACAATTTTAAGAAAATGTTGGATAACCATCTGTCTGAGATGGTGTAGGGTTTCCTGCCTTGAGCTATTTATAAAATAATAAAATAAATAAATAAATAAATAAATAAATAAATAAATAAATAAATAAATAAATAAATAAATAAATAAATAAATAAATAAATAAATAAATAAATAAATAAATAAATAAATAAATAAATAAATAAATAAATAAATAAATAAATAAATAAATAAATAAATAAATAAATAAATAAATAAATAAATAAATAAATAAATAAATAAATAAATAAATAAATAAATAAATAAATAAATAAATAAATAAATAAATAAATAAATAAATAAATAAATAAATAAATAAATAAATAAATAAATAAATAAATAAATAAATAAATAAATAAATAAATAAATAAATAAATAAATAAATGACCACATCCTAGAGGATCCTGAAGAAAAAACTTTAACTTGTTTCCAGAATACAACTGGGGGTTCCTACAGCCATCTCCGGGGTAGAGCTGTGAGGAGAGAGGCTGGCTATCATACCCATGCAGCCACACATCACACAAATATTCATCACACTTTCTTGGGATAACCATATTTACAAGCAAATCCCCCAAGCATATTCAGCACTGTTCATGAGAAACTTTTGAAAAATATGTTGACAGTCATTTGTCTTCTATAGATGACCTCAGCTGGAGTTCTTATGGAGGCCTTTGGTGTTCTGCACAAACTTGCATTCATTTTAAGGTGTCGTAAGACATGTTGTTGATCCAGCAAAGAAGTGTTGTTTGAAAGAGTGTTTTGCATTCCCTTAAGGATTGTTTGTGGGTGAGTCCAGCTGCATTCCCAGGGGGAGAATATGGGGTGGGGGCAGTGGTGGGATTCAAATAATTTAACAACCAGTTCTCTGCCCTAATGATTTCTTCCAACAACCAGTTCACCAAACTGCTCAGAAAGTTAACAACCGGTTCTCCCGAAGTGGTGCGAACTGGCTAAATCCCACCACTGGGTGGTGGGTGGAGCAAGCTGGCAAAAGAAGGCTGCAGGTTGCAATGCAACTGGGTTGCAAAACTGGTGGGATGACCCTGTGCAACAACAGCCTGTGGATGCCATTGGATGAGCGTGGCCATGAGAATATCTACCCTTAACTCTGGAGCTCCTTGTGTGATTTGCGCCAGCACTTTTCTCAGCCCAGCTTAACTCACAGGGTTGTTAACAGAATAACAGAGTTGGAAAGGACAAAACTTTAACCTAAGACTGTCTACTGTTGACCTCACCCCATTCCCAAGAGGTCTGTAAGGGGGATGCATAAGAGCACCAGTGTGCCTACCGTCCCTCTCCTAATGTTCCCTTTAATTGTATTCGTTTTATGTATTCAATTCATGCTTATACTTGTATATATTATCTAACACGCACTCAACAAATAAATAAATAAATAAATAATAAAAATAATAATCAATCAATCAAAGAAAGAAGCAACCTGGAACTAAGGAGAAACTTCCTAACAGTAACAATGACCTAACAGTAACCGCCTGCTCAAGCAGGAAAAAACAGTTTGTTGGTTGGTTTGCTTCTTTTCAAGACTGCAAACCTTCCAAATTGTCAGAGGCTTTTTCTGGTCTCTCTGGATTGTAGTGTGCTTAAGATGAAACGAGATCTGCAAAAACGCTGCTGCATCTTCAGGAAAGAAAGCAATTTTTGAGGATAGTGGTGTAGAAAGTCAGTACCTACCCCAGAAGAATGAAATATTTTGGGAAATATTAAAAAGACAGAATATTATATTTTCCTAAAGGAGAAATGGCGGAACATGCTCTAAAAGACAGAAAGTTTCTTAATAACCCCCAGCAGATATTTTGTGCCCATTACAAAAGATTGGGCCAGCCTATTCAGAAACCAGCCCCAGTTTCCCTGCCCCCAAGCAGAAATTGAGGAGGGCAACTTTTAGAAATGCAGATTTGGTAATCCGTTCAGAAAGACTGGATCAAGACAGAAACTCAGATAAGCAACAAACGAAAGGTTGACAAAATTAGCTCAGACAAGCATCCAGGATTTGCATTTCCTCTTTTGCCTATAGAGCCAGCTATGACCCCTACATGATCCCATAGGAATCTGACAACAGCCAATTGAATATTAAAAGACATATTCTTGCACAGGTACAGGAAGCTCAAATACAAAGCCCAAAGAAGGTATAACTCTCCTCCCTCAACTCCATTTTGTCAGCTGCACCAGAACCACAAACCCTGGTGGTTCTGCTTCATCGATAAATGGACCCTCTTTCCAATCAGCCTCCAGCCTCCATTTTATTTCCAATGCCTTCTTCCTGGCTTCGAACTGAATCAGATGGATTTTTCTTACAACAGTAGTAAAGCAAGTTGTAGAAGAGCCAGTTTGGTCTTGTCATTGCCTCCTTCCTAGGGCTGAGAGAGAGTGACTGGCCCAAAATCACCCATCTGGCTTCATGGTATCTTGTTTTCTAGCCTGGTGCCTTAACCACTACACAGATTGACTTTCCTCATGTGTATCTCAATGGATTGTGTTTACTCTATAACAAATTTATCATTGGGTACACAAGATTTTTGATACCCTTGATATACATTTTTGATACACTTTCAGTGCCTTTGTAACTTTGAACCATCGCTAAACGAACTGTTGTAAGTCAAGGACTACCTGTATTTACTATTTTGCTTGTTTTTATTACTTTGATGTATTTTTATGATATGGCAGTAAATCACCCTGTGTATTTATTATAAGCAAGAAAATGACATAAAACTTTTTGAAATGGCAGTAGGTTGTTGAATAAAATAGTGTCACCTATCTTGTCTTTCTACTTTCCAGTTTATTTCCTGAAATAATGTAAGGAAAGATGCTTGGGAACATGAAGTGCTGTATTGTAACTTCGGAGATGAATTTCTATAAGGTAGCATGGTCTGCATCAATTTTATCACAAAAATAACCATTCAGCGCAAAACAGTTTTGTGGGTTTTTTAATAGGTTTTAGCTGAATGCTATCTTTTTTGTAGCTAACACTGGCATGGATGAGTGCATTTCAGTATTCCAGTTGCAAAATATAACCAACCTT